>NC_084555.2:35897500-35975000 GCF_033978685.3 Nerophis lumbriciformis
TCTTATTCACCATTTGATTGGCAGCAGTTAACGGGTTATGTTTAAAAGCTCAAACCAGCGTTCTTCCCTGCTTGGCACTCAGCATCAAGGGTTGGAATTGGGGGTTAAATCACCAAAAATGATTCCCGGGCGCGGGGCCGCTGCTGCCCACTGCTCCCCTCACCTCCCAGGGGGTGAGCAAGGGGATGGGTCAAATACAGAGGACAAATTTCACCACACCTAGTGTGTGTGACAATCATTGGTACTTTAACTTAACTTTAACTTTACACATACAAACTGTAGCACACAAAAAAGCACATGAAATAAAAAAAACGTTATTATGGTCTTACCTTTACTTATAAATGAAGTCCATGCGCCGCTCCTTCTAAACAAAAGCATCGATAACTTGTTTATAGAAGTCTTCTATACCTTTCTTCAGTTTTAAAAGTCTCTCTGTCTCGATGGAGATCTTCCTTTAATTATTACCTTCTGCTTCGATTGAAAGTCCAGTTTAGAAAACTGTTCTGCCCTCACTATATGTGTTGAGACAGCTTGGCAGACAGCTAACAACCAATCCAGGACATTCTAATAAAGTTCCAAAGCAGAACTTTGGAACTTTATTGCACTGGACTTTTATTTATTTTTTTGTAAAACTGAAATACACACAATGACAATGTATAAGCTATATGATTCAATCAACACACTGAAATGTAATACACAATATGTAAACATCAGCTCCACACAAATACACAGCACCACCATCAAACAAACACCGCTGAGTGTTGAAACTATTTCTATGGTGGAAATACATGACCGGCAGCCATTTTAAGTCCTCAAACATCCATTAAATTGGTGCACAAAAATCGTTTTTCAATACACATCTTACTATCAAATTTAGCCACTTACCACCTTCATATTGAGCCACATAAACAAGTTAAACAGTTTACTTACGACTTATCTTTTCCAAGGCTTGTAAGAGGTAACACAACTTGTCTACTTCTTATTGTCTCATGAACTGAACTAACATCGTAAACCGGAAGTGCCCAAACTGATGACGCGCAGCATTTTCCCATCGCCACAAGGTGTCAGTAATAGTCCACAATCAAACGGGCATAACAAAAACTGTTTTATTTTAGATATGTAATCATCCATGTTAAAAATCCAGGCGAGAGGAAAAAATAAACGATCGCTAACTGTTGCTGCTTGTTGTCACTTATTCTGCAGCCGAGTAGTTGCAAGAATGATCGCTGGGATCACTAGCGCCCTCTATCACCAGGAGGCAGGATTACTGCGAGCCTCAGCCAGTGCGTCTAAGCAGCCGTTTTATGATTGCTCAGCACAAGAAATATGTTACACACATACAGTTGTTGACAAAATACACTGTACATTATATACCTCAGCTAACTAAACTATGGAAATGTATAATATAATTCATATACTGTAGCAATACGGTCTCACTGCACAGCAGGCCAGCAGTTAACCGAGTCATTGCGCAATCTATGTTGAGGCTCAACTGGCTGGTGACTCACCGCAAGTCTCTTCTCAGTATTTGAACAGCAAATGTGAAAATTCAGCGATTTTGAATAAAAATAATCTAAAACTGGTGAAGTAAATGGAAAATAACTTTATAGTATAATCACTGGATACATAACAATTTAATTAATAAATAAATGATAAATGGGTTATACTTGTATAGCGCTTTATACCTTCAAGGTACTCAAAGCGCTTTGACAGTATTCCCACATTCACCCATTCACACACACATTCACACACTGATGGCGGGAGCTGCCATGCAAGGCGCTAACCAGCACCCATCAGGAGCAAGGGTGAAGTGTCTTGCCCAAGGACACAACGGACTTGACTAAGATGGTAGAAGGTGGGGATTGAACCCCAGTAACCAGCAACCCTCCGATTGCTGGCACGGCCACTCTACCAACTTTTCTTTCTTTTTACCTTTTTTTTCTTTCCATGATGGCACGTGAGGCCCCGCCTCACCTGCCTCTCCTGACTGCACGTCACTGCTTTCAATCAATCAATCAATGTTTATTTATATAGCCCTAAATCACAAGTGTCTCAAAGGGCTGCACAAGCCACAACGACATCCTCGGTACAAAGCCCACATAAGGGCAAGGAAAAACTCACCCAAGTGGGACGTCGATGTGAATGACTATGAGAAACCTTGGAGAGGACCGCATATGTGGGTAACCCCCCCCTTCTAGGGGAGACCGAATGCAATGGATGTCGAGTGGGTCTGACATAATATTGTGAGAGTCCAGTCCATAGTGGATCCAACATAATAGTAAGAGTCCAGTCCATAGTGGGGCCAGCAGGACACCATCCCGAGCGGAGACGGGTCAGCTTTATTGATTCCTTCAGAAGAGTTCCCTCAGGAAAAATTTAAATATTTAAAATATGACTCCTTTAAAAGACCCATTGCATCCAGATGACTGAAATGTTACTAAAACCTTTTTTTAATCCCATCCATTTCCCAATACATCAATTAGTTTCTATGTTTTTTTCCAAATATTCAAGCACAATTTAATTCAACTCAAGTTAAAATTCCAGCCGTAAAACAGTACAAGAGGACTCAAAATGTGGTACTTGCAGCTTACCTTCTTTTTCTCTGCTTTTTGAGCAGCCCTGCTGTGAGCGTAAAGCAGACCTACATTTTGGTGTTTACAATACAAATACCAATAAGCTGCATACTGTAGCCACGGTTGTGTCTGCTCCAAGAAGGAACCGCAAAGTGCACCGCAACAAAAAGTGGCAAAAACCTGTACACCATGCAATGCACAGAATGCTTTTCCACAGGTTTAGACTCACCTTCACATTCATTGAACATAAAATAGTAGCTTTGAGTGTGCTCTACTTGCTAGTAGCTGGAGGATCCTCCAAGCCTCATCGCTCTGGCCGTCGTCAAGTCTTCCAGCACGGCCGCTATGTGGAAATACCTCATCACATCCTGGGTGATTCCTCTCAGTCGGAACTGGGCTTTGATGTGCTGAAACCACGGGAGTCTAGGTTGTTCTGCCAAAATGTACTCAACTTGATCGTCGCGGCGAAGACGGCGCCAAAATTAGCCGTGTTGTTAGCATTGAATGGCGTGTTGTTGTTCGACATCGCTCAGGGTTAAGGGTCAACAGTATGGAGATGTGTTATTGATGAGGCAGGAGTCCAAGATGAAGTTCATCAAGAGTTTTACTCGCCACTTAACATGAAAAAGAGGAACATAAACAATAAGCTGCACACCAAGGGGGTGTGCAGCTCTCTACAGTACGGTGTCTATTGTGATTATCACCAAGGTCGGCGTTTGGGAGTGGCTAATAGGGCTCCCCCAATTAAAATGTTACTTTTGAGAACAGCTACTTTACTGTAATACATATGAGAATACATTTAGGCTTAAATATACGTAATTTTAATAAATATACTTTATTTGAAATACATATTACAATTTTTCATGTAAATATGTAAGATTATAGTCAATGGCTAATTGTCTAATCGGGACGTTATGTTGAAATGAAAAATTATCACCACAATTAAAATGTAAAATTCCAAGGTTTAAGTACCGAAGGTGCTGTTGTAAGCTACACATTTCCTTGGCATTACACAAATCCATAAAGCAATTGACCAAATACATATTTTATATTTAACGCTAACTAAAGAGAACACCGTGTTAGAGTGAAGCCGAGAAAATGAAGATGGACGAACGTACATCTGTTTTTGTTATTAATCAGTTCCAAAGGGTCATTTGAAAAACAAAACAAAAAAAGGTCCCAAAAATAAATGATTTAAATCCAATTAATGTGTTCCAGACACCCACAATTATTGACACAAAACACGTTAGAGAACAGGGCAGTATAGTAGTATTTTGAGGTCCCCCTCATTGCAAACATTTTTCACTCTTAACTTTGAATAATTTTTAAATCAAACTTAAATTCAATTTGATGCATGTTTTGGACTAAACAAATCCTTAAGGGAAATAAATTGTTCAATAATTTATTAATGCTAAATAACACACAATGAAAATATAAAGATGCACATACGTACATAAAATCACAAGCCGAGCACTGACGCTGTGCGCCACGGGAGACAACGTGAATGCCAGGAGAAATCTTCCAATGATGTCGTAGGAATATGTTTGCAGTGCAATTCAACGTGAACAGTGTGTGACATGAGGCAAACAGTTTACTGCACATTCATGTTATCATGCTCGTCGTACCTGTGGCATTTTGCTATGTATTTTTCATATAAGAAATATTTAATAATATATATTCTATAAAAAAAAAAGAAAAAAAAAGAAATGTCATTTTAAAAAAAATTAAATGACATCAAAACACGTCAAATTAATTTGTTTTAATCGGCCCCTTTAAGTAGCAGTAGAGTGGAACAACTATTTGACTTTATATGCTTAATTGTGTTTCATTGTATCCATTAAAACAAATCCAATTGTATTTACAATCCGAAAGGTATGTGTTAATACTGTCGAAACGTCACAAAATACCACAAATTTAGTCAGCTATTTTCAATATTCCGCTACGAATATCTTCGGAAATTTCCGCAGTTTCTACGTCACTTGAGTCATACTGGAAATATGCAAACATTTGAAAGAGATGTGTTGTTTATCATACACAATCCTTATGAAAGACAAGAACACATATGCTTGGCTTTGTTTTATGCTTTCGAAATCGTAGATAAATAGACAACAATTGAGTCAACACATCGAGCGTCCTCTGAAAAACATCCAGAAACCACCAACAATATTCAATTTACATGTTGTGAAATGAAAACTAACCAAATATAAGTGATTTTGTTATTATAAGTGCTAAAGCAGACAGCCTATTTTAGTGGTTCATTGATAGCATTGAGCTACTGCTAGCTTACGCTGCTATTGTTAACACTATAAGCCAGCGGCTGCTTCTGATTCGTCTCAAACTTGCTAAAAGTAAATTCTGGATTATAAATCATGCATCTCTCACCTGGTGGTAGACAAATGCGGTCATGGACTGAGAGGCTGGTCGACTTTCACATCCACCGAGATGGCAAAAAATACCTGGTTGCGGAAACCTTTTTTTAACCCTTCGAGAGGATTGCAATTGAATGTTCATCCAAACAGAATTATGTGAGCGTCCCGTCGGTCGGCATCCCAGCGAGAGTGGAAATATTACAGTCAGTGTTTGTTTTATTATGATTTGTTACGGTTAGTGTGTGTGTTTAGTACTTAGCAGTGAAGTGAAGTGAACTATATTTACATAACGCTTTTTCTCTAAATACTCAAAGCCCTTTATATGGTGAAACCCATTTAAACCAGTGTGGATGGCACTGGTAACAGATGGGTAAAGTGTCTTGCCCAAGGACACACCAACAGTGACTAGAATGGCGGAAGCGAGAATCAAAACTGGAACCCAAAAGATGCTGGGACAATATAGCAATACTGCTACATGATGCTGTAGTGTCACAATAAAGCTGCATCTGTTTAGCACTTGGCTTATAAAACTTATTGCTCATCCTCTTTGGCTTCGGGCTCAAAAATATAAGGTTCTGTATCATAATTGTCCCAAAAGTAATAGTTGTTGGCTCACAACGTCTGCTTGATTAGCATTGTTGTTGATGGGGAAAGGATCTCTGGTTCCTAACGCTACGTCATTGATCATGTGACTGGGTTTCTCAATGTGTCTCAAAATGGCTCGGGAATCTCTGTGAGATTGATACTATTTTGATCTAATCTTTTTAATCGCACACTTTGGAAGTTTATTGGTGTCATAAATCAGATATATATGACAACAGCTTCAATATATAGGCAACTTGTCTTTCCACTCTACTGGTACTTTAAGTCTTCTGTCAGCGATAATATTAGAAAATGATGTGACTGAATAGACAATATGTTTAATATTTTTTATTTCTGAACGTCCAAAATATCGTTTCACACACAGAGGACAGTGCACTGTGTGTGGAACTGTCAGTTTGCATGTCCTTCTAAAACGTGCTGAACGCAAAATAATGCTCGCAGAACAGTGATGAGTGTTGATAAATCACATTGTGTGTGCTAAATAATTATCTTTGCATCTTCGCCTCCCAGTATTGTGGGTGTTTTGATAATCAGCATATATTTTGCATATTAATGAAGACAGAGAAGCAGAATGGATTACACACCTTATTCTGTTCACTTAAAAAGGAACTGCACTTTTTTTGGAATTGTGCCTATTGTTCACAATCATTATGAAACACATGACATTTTTTAATGCATTCTAAAAAAAAAAGTCTGATTACAGCGCCCATAAAATCCATAAAAAATAACCATTCAAAAAGTGCCAACAATACTCCATTTGAATTTCGTGATTTGAATATTAACCAAGTATTAGTGATATTGTTATTATAAGCGCTAACGCAGACAGACTATTTATAGTGGCAGTGTGATCACAAGCTTGTGTACCACTTCAACATGATCGACTGCATGGCGAGGTGTTTCCTCGCTTCCTTGTTCCCTGGAAGTTTATCGTAGATCATAAATCATGCCTTTCACCTGGAAAGTAGATAGCTAAGGACGTACTCCGACAAGTTGGTACACTTTGACAGCCATTTAGGACCAGGAAATGGCGAGAAAAGACGTTTAGATGTTTGTTTAGGGCCTTTTTAGGCAGAATTGAGCAGCTCCCATAGGCTCCATTGTAAGCTGACTTTTGACCGCATTTATTTAATATTTAGAATGCATTGAAAAAATATATATCCGTCGTCATGTCTTTCACTCCTCTCTGAGCTGCCACCTTATCGTGGTAGAGGAGTTTGCTTGTCCCAATGATCCTAGGAGCTATGTTGTCCGGAGGCTTTATGCCCCCTGGTAGGGTCTCCCAAGACAAATTGGTCCTAGGTGAGGGATCAGACAAAGAGCAGCTCGAAGGCCTCTATGAAAAATACAATCGAAGGACCCAGATATACCGCGCCCAGACGCGGGTCACCGGGGCCCCCCTCTGGAGCCAGGCCCTGAGGTGGGGCACGATGGCGAGCGCCTGGTGCCCGAAGAGGCAACGTGGGTCCCCCCTCCAATGGGCTCACCACCCATAGCAGGGGCCATAGAGGTCGGTGCAATGTGAGCTGGGCGGAAGCCGAAGGCAGGGCACTTGGCGGTCCGATCCTCAGCTACATAAGCTAGCTCTTGGGATGTGGAACATCACCTCGCTGGGGGGAAAGGACCCTGAGCTAGTGCGCGAAGTGGAGAAGTTCCGGCTAGATATAGTCGGACTCACTTCGACGCACAGCAAGGGCTCTGGAACCAGTTCTCTCGAGAGGGGCTGGACTCTCTTCCACTCTGGCGTTGCCAGCAGTGAGAGGCAACGGGCTGGGGTGGCAATTCTTGTTGCCCCCCGGCTCAAAGCCTGCACGTTGGAGTTCAACCCAGTGGACGAGAGGGTAACTTCCCTCCGCCTTCGGGTGGGGGAACGGGTCCTGACAGTTGTTTGCGTTTATGTGCCAAACGGCAGCTCAGAGTACCCACCCTTTTTGGATTCACTCGGGGGAGTACTGGAGAGTGCTACCCCAGGTGACTCCCTTGTTCTACTGGGGGACTTCAAAATTCATATTGGCAACGACAGTGAAACCTGGAGAGGAGTGATTGGGATGAATGGCCGCCCGGATCTGAACCCGAGTGGTGTTTTGTTATTAGACTTTTATGCTTGTCACAGATTGTCCATAACAAACACCATGTTCAAACATAAGGGTGTCCATATGTGCACTTGCCACCAGGACATCTTAGGCCGCAGTTCCATGATTGACTTTGTAGTTGTGTCATCGGATTTGCGGTCTCATGTTTTGGACACTCGGGTGAAGAGAGGGGCGTAGCTTTCTATCGATCACCACCTGGTGGTGAGTTGGCTGCGATGGTGGGGGAGGATGCCGGACAGACCTGGCAGGCCCAAACGCATTGTGAGGGTCTGCTGGGAACGCCTGGCAGAGTCTCCTGTCAGAGAGAGTTTCAATTCCCGCCTCCGGAAGAACTTTGAACATGTCACGAGGCAGGCGCTGGACATTGAGTCCGAGTGGACGATGTTCCGTACCTCTATTGTCGAGGCGGTCGATTGGAGCTGACGCAGCTAGGTGTTTGGTGCCTGTCGTAGGCAGTGTTGGGTTAGTTACTGAAAAGCAGTAACTAGTTACAGTTACTAGTTACTTCATTTCAAAAGTAACTCAGTTACTAACTCAGTTACTTACACCAAAAAGTAATGCGTTACTGTGAAAAGTAACTATTTAGTTACTTCTTTTTTCTTTCTTTTTTTAAAGCTCCAATTAATGCCCTTTTAGCCTTCATTTCAGTACTGTTATTGTAGTGGAGAATAATACAATCTGTTGATCAACTTGACATGCATTTGCATCACTCAACTCTGCTAAGCCATGTGGTCTACATACAACACACAAAGACAAAGATATGTTACAAAGGCCAATTTGTTTCTGGCCAGAACAAATTGACAAAACTATTTTAAATAGCTGCAACATAACATACATAAGTAACAAACAGCATAATAACAGCATAGATGTAAACCAAGAAAGGCACACACTACATACACAAAGTCTAACCAGGCATTTTCTTCCTCAAGTAATTCTTATACAAAATCATGTCTGAAACCCAGAACACTACACATTTCCCCAGTTTTAGTTTAGAGATAAGGAAAGATTGGCCTGGCCCACTAGGATCCCTCTTTATGTTTGTGAACTTTATAGTCTATACATTTAGAGTGATGTGATAATCAAACACTCTAGAAGTCTAGAATGAAAGAGTATATAAGAGAATTGACAGCAACGTTCCCTCTCAGGAGCGCGCATGTGCAATTGCGCACTGCTCAAGCGTCCTCTGCGCACGGCAAATCTATGCCATGCACAAAATCTAATAAAAAAATAAGCGCATAACAATTTTCGACACGACACGGACACGACAGAGAAAACCGTTTTCGTCATCATTGTTCAAATATTGTAACGTCTGTCGAGACGCTTTGAGGACATGAATTCCATCCATCACTTTACTGAGCAAAACTCTTTACTGTCGGCCATAAACACATCACCAAAACATTAGTAAAAAAAATGATATCTAGCAAAACTGGTCATTTTCTGCAGTACAAACCAGACCAAAAGCAACTTTGTTATATCAACAGCAGCCGCTCGCTCTCTCACGTGCGCCAACACTTGCACATATGGCACTTAGCCAGTGATGCGTTTACAGCCACACAAAAAGTCGGACAACTCCAACACCACACATAAAGTGTCATTCCAGGTCGTTACACTATGATTTACCAATCAAATGTGTGCTTATTCTAGTGTCATTTATTAGGAATCTTAATTTATAAATATTAATCATTAAATGCTGTTATTATATTAAATAAATACTAATAAAAATATATTTTTTACAAACAGGAAGTTGCAGGAATGTACACATGATCCCCTGCTTACATCTCATTGTGCAACATGTGAATGTTTTAATGGGAACTAAATGCAATGTCTGAAAGGGGTACAAATTATTTCCAAAGCAGGACCTCCACCCAGACAAACAATACAAGTACACAGTTCATGAAAAACTATATTTTTTGTTATTGTCATTATAAGTGGGCCTAAACACTTATATTAGAAATGGAAATGACTGCTGTCATTTGATTATAATAATAAGAGAATGTTGTCTGTCTATCTGTGTTGGCCCTGTGATGAGGTGGGGACTTGTCCAGGGTGTACCCTGCCTTCCGCCCGAATGCAGCTGAGATAGGCTCCAGCGACCCCAAAAGGGACAAGCGGTAGGAAATGGATGGATGGATGGAGATGTAAGTTGTTATTTAGTGAGGTTTGGGACAGGTGTGCTGCTGGTGTAGCCACAGTGTGCACGTCTAAAGTTGCTCACATGGACTCCACTCAATGCTCAGGGAGTTTTTGCGTTTGCTCACACATGAACAATTAGAGGGAACATTGATTGACAGAGTGTGTACCTTCAGCGGTGAATGGTGGTGGTGGTGGAGGTGAAGTGGCATCAGAGTCTCTGTCTCTCTTTACTAGCTTCGTCGAAGCATGTTGCTATGTAGCTTGTTTCAGCAGATTTGAATTGCTGTTTTGGGCAGTAGATGGCATCTTTGATCCAAAGCACAATTTACATTTAACTAAAATGTTATTTTCTTTGTGCTCGACAAAAGAAAAGTAGTGAAAATATCTCCATGTTAGCAAACTCGACTTCTGGCTCCGCCATGATCAGACACGCCCCCCCCCCCTCCCTCGCTCCCCACACTCACACTCAGACACACCCACACAGAGCGCATGTCTCTCTCTCTTCTCCGGCTTGTGACACAAGAAGAATCAGAACGCAGCGCTCCGATAAAACACACTTTATACTACATAAAAAGTAACGTAAAATAACGCAGTAACGCATCATGTAGTAACGGTAACTGAGTTACTGAATATAAAAAAATAACGCGTTAAATTACTAGTTACCGCCGAAACTAACGGCGTTACAGTAACGCGTTACTTTGTAACGCGTTAGTCCCAACACTGGTCGTAGGGCGGTAATCCTAGAACCCGCAGCGGTGAGGGAGGCCGTCAAGCTGAAGAAAGAGTCCTATCGGGTTCTTTTGGCTCATAGGACTCCGGAGGCGGCCGGCAGACAGCTACCGACAGACCAAGCGGTGTGCAGCTTTAGCGGTCGCGGAAGCAAATACTCGGACATGGGAGTAGTTCGGGGAAGCCATAGAATACGACTTCCAGACGGCTTCAAAGCGATTCTGGACCACCATCCGCCGCCTCAGGAAGGGGAAGCAGTGCAATGTCAACACCGTATATGGTGGGGATGGTGTTCTGCTGACCTCGACTTCGGATGTTGTGGATCGGTGGAGGGAATACTTTGAAGACCTCCTCAATCCTACCAACACATCTTCCTATGAGGAAGCAGTGCCTGGGGAATCTGTGGTGGGCTCTCCTATTTCTGGGGCTGAGGTTGCCGAGGTAGTTAAAAAGCTCCTCGGTGGCAAGGCCCCGGGGGTGGATGAGAGCCGCTCGGAGTTCCTTAAGGCTCTGGATGCTGTGGGGATGCTGTGGGGATGTCTTGTCTCACTGGATCGGTTCGCAGCCGAGTGTGAAGCAACTGGGATGGGAATCAGCACCTCCAAGTCCGAGTCCATGGTTCTCGCCCGGAAAAGGGTGGAGTGCCATCTCCGGGTTGGGGAGGAGATCTTGCCCCATGTGGAGGAGTTTAAGTACCTTGGAGTCTTGTTCACGAGTGAGGGAAGTGTGGATCGTGAGATCGACAGGCGGATCGGTGCGGCGTCTTCAGTAAGGCGGACGTTGTATCGATCAGTTGTGGTGAAGAAGGAGCTGAGCCAGAAGGCAAAGCTCTCAATTTACCGGTCGATCTACGTTCCCATCCTCACCTATGGTCATGAGCTTTGGGTTATGACCGAAAGGACAAGATCACAGGTCCAAGCGGCCGAAATGAGCTTCCTACGCCGGGTGGTGGGGCTCTCCCTTAGAGATAGGGTGAGAAGCTCTGTCATCCGGGAGGAGCTCAAAGTATAGCCGCTGCTCCTCCACATCGAGAGGAGCCAGATGAGGTGGTTCGGGCATCTGGTCAGGATGCCAACCGAACGCCTCCCTCGGGAGGTGTTTCGGACACGTCCGACAGGTAGGAGCCCACAGGGAAAACCCAGGACACGTTGGGAAGACTATCTCTCATGGCTGGCCTGGGAAGGCCTCGGGATCCCCCGGGAGGAGCTGGACGAAGTGGCTGGAGAGAGGGAAGTCTGGGCTTCCCTGCTTAGGCTGCTGCCCCCGCGACCCGACCTCGGATAAGCGGAGGAAGATGGATGGGTCATGTCTCTCATAAAGATTGTGAACGATAGGCAAAATTCCAAAAAAGTGCAGTTTCCCTTTAACAGATGCAATCCACTCTGCACTTTTAAGGTTTGCACATGTTTTAGTACCTGAAACCTTGAGTAAATCATTCCCTAAGAGTGTATGAAAACCGATGCGCACACATTTGGTGAACATGGTCTATAATACCACAGTATTGTATGGTCTTTCCAATCATTGTGTTCCGCATCAATATTGCCACAACTCAGTCATGGTTAACTTCTTCTTCCACTTTAACTAACCACTTGAACGTGTGTACCACAACACCATGACTACATTACCAGGCTGTCAACTCGCCCTCCTGAGGCAATCATCTCCTAATTGTGACAAGAGCACTGCCTCACCCAAACCCTTTCCTGTCCCATGAAGCCCACCTAGAGATGAGCAGGTAGAGATTTGGGCAAAGAGGGTATAGTGAAATAATTTGCTGTGAACCAGGGAGGAGATTAAACGGCATCAAACCATAAGTCGCCTGTCCTCCCTCTGCCACCTCGATGCTGTCCTGAGGGGGAGTACAAGTACAACTGCTGCCATCTTGTCATCATAGCAGGACAAGCACATCCAAGCATGTCCTGTGTTTCCTCCCATCTTCTTCCAGACACTGCAATGGCCTCCATTGAAAGCCACTCGCCCCTCACTCCTCCTCCTTCTTCTTTTTTTTTGCCAGAGAAGTGCTCTCCGCTGGTGTCTTTTCTTTTTAAAGGGCAGAGATGAGTGCAGTCTTTCCATGCGTCCAAATTAATTTGCGTCTGGGCAGCAACAGAAGCAGCACGGGGCTATTTGATGCGAGTGTAGGCCAATGACATGCACTGGCAGCCATGCCTTGATCTCTTGCTTTGGTTCCGTGTCACTTTCCACCTCGTCTTGCCGCCACACTCTTCCACACGGGTGGCACGCTAAACGCGCTCGCTTTCGAACTGAGGCTTCAAGTCTCTCCCCCGGTGCTGCCCCCACTCCCCATTAAGCTCTCCTCTTTGATGCACGCTGGAATTACCAAACCATTAAAACCAGCAAAAAGAAATATTGTCCTCACGCCAGCGATGCAGCAGTTTGTCAAAATCCCCCTGCTCGTTGATCAATAACGCAGGGGTTTGATAATAACAGACGCAGTAAGGACATCTACAAAACAGCATTCCTTCAGCTTGATAAACGGATGTCAAAGTAAACTTCATGCAATTGAAGTGATGATCCAAAAAGGGAGCATGGTTAATGCCTAATTAGCATCCCTAAATAATAAAGCAACGCAGGCTAATAATTATTGCATGTCGCCATTCCACCGCTTGCGCTGACAATTAACCTTTAGTAAATCCTGTTATCAGCAAATATAACACATGGCGCGCACGCACCAACATTTTAAAAGCGCCACTCAAGGAAACGCAGGCCGTGTTTACAGTCGGGGAGCAGAAGAAGAAAACAAACAGCAGATATCCCGCTTTGAGTAAACAGCGGCACGCCACTTCCTGTGTCTTCCCAGTGGCTTAGACTGGGCGGGGAGTCAACTTTAGGTGACTGCTGTGAATGTCGTGGAACTACTTGTGTTTACGCAGGCTTAACGTTGCAGTGACAAGGTCCCTTGTATCGCGTCCACGCCTGATTTGTTTTAAACATGCAAAGGAAACTGCAGGATGCTTCTAAGTGCCTGTAAACAGCGGTGGGAGGATGGAAAGCCCTGCAGAGTGTCGGCAAATACAGTGGATCCTCAAATGTGACGCCATTCTGGAATTTTATAAAAAAAAGTTATGGAAACTGATAACAGTTTAGTGCAGCGGTTCTTAACCTTGTTGGAGGTACCGAACCCCACCAGTTTCATATGCGCATTCACCGAACCCTTCTTTAGTGAAAAATAAAATGTTTCTTTTTCCAATTTCAAGACAAAGTTATATGTTTTTGGTAACACTTTACTATGGGGAACATATTATAAGTAACAAAGACTTAATTTAGAGTTATTTGGACACTAGGGGAACATAATCTAAGTAACAAAGACTTTATTTAGAGTTATTTGGACACTAGGGGAACATATTCTAAGTAACAAAGACTTCATTTACAGTTATTTGGACACTAGGGGAACATATTCTAGGTAACAAAGACTTAATTTACAGTTATTTGGACACTAACATATTCTAAGTAACAAAGACTACATTTAGAGTTATTTGGACACTAGGGGAACATCCATCCATCCATCCATTTTCTACCGCTTATTCCCTTCGGGGTCGTGGGGGGCGCTGGAGCCTATCTCAGCTACAATCGAGCGGAAGGCAGGGTACACCCTGGACAAGTCGCCACCTCATCGCAGGGCCAACACAGATAGACAGACAACATTCACACTCACATTCACATATTCTAAGTAATAAAGACTTAATTTAGAGTTATTTGGTTAGGGTTAGGGTCAGGGTTAGAGGGTTAGGGTTATAATAAGGCCATGCCGAATAAGGCATTAATAAGTACTTAATAATGACTAGTTAAGAGCCAATATGTTACTAATTTGCATGTTAATAAGCAATTAATTGATGGTGAATATGTTCCCCATACTAAAGTGTTACCATGTTTTTTTTACTGGTGTACAAAATGAACCGTGAATGAACATCACCTTGTTCAAAGAACAAAACCAACACAGTGCATAAACTCACAACAAATTACACACCTGCAAATCAGTCTGACTTTTACTGTTGCCGTGTCCGTAATACGCCGATAGGGAGAAGTTTTTATTTACACGATGAGTCGGGTGTGTCTTGACCTCCTCCGAACCCCTGAGCCCGACTCACCGAATCCCTAGGGTTCCATCGAACCCAGGTTAAGAACCACTGGTTTAGAGGTTGCCGCAACGTTATACAAAAGGCATTCTAGCGAATCTGTGCCATTTCCTTTGTAACTCTTTCAAAATAAACGTACATTTCTAGGGCCGCCCCTTGCTGAATTAGGGCCATAACTTTGAGCCCCCACACTATAAGAAAAAATGTACACTTTTATTTATAGGATAGGATAGGTCTTTATTGTCATTGCACAAGTACAACGAAACTTATGTGAAATGATGTTCATGCTATTTGAATCAAACTTGAACATTTTTGTTTGTTTGTTTTGTCACTAAAACAAAGTCATGGGAAATACATTTGTCAGGAGCGAGATGCGTTGCTTATAGCGTTACTGCAAGATGCAGAAATGGCAGGCGGAATGCAGGTAAAAAGGAAATTGAATGTGAATGAAAACTAGTGTAGCGAGGGAGTGCAGACAAAAGTATGAGGGGCCGTTAGGGACATTATTCAGAATTACCTCTTACATACACTACTGAAATGCTCTCACATAAACAACTGAAATCTTTTTCTTTTATACACACTACTGAAACACTCTTATAAACACTACTGAAATGCTCTTACATACACTACTGAAATGCTCTCACATAAACAACTGAAATGTTTTTCTTTTATACACACTACTGAAACACTCTTATAAACACTACTGAAATGCTCTTACATACACTACTGAAATGCTCTTATAAATACTACTGAAACACTCTTATAAACACTACTGAAACACTCTTACATACACTACTGAAACACTCTTATAAACACTACTGAAATGCTCTTACATACACTACTGAAACACTCTTATAAACACTACTGAAATGCTCTTACATACACTACTGAAACACTCTTATAAACACTACTGAAATGCTCTTACATATACTACTGAAACACTCTTATAAACACTACTGAAACACTCTTATAAACACTACTGAAACATTCTTACATACACTACTGAAACACTCTTATAAACACTACTGAAACATTCTTACATACACTACTGAAACACTCTTATAAACACTACTGAAACATTCTTACATACACTACTGAAACACTCTTATAAACACTACTGAAACATTCTTACATACACTACTGAAACACTCTTTTAAACACTACTGAAATGTTTTTGTCTCACGCACACACACACACGCACACACACCTGGAATTATTTTTCACTACTATGTATAAACGGATTTTACCTGTGTGTCTGTGTGCTTTTTACACGTGCGTGTGAGAGACAACTATTTCAGTAGTATGTGTGCAAAGATTTCAGTTATGTGTATGAGCGCATCTTACCAGTGTGTATGCAAGCATCTTACCAGTGTGTGTAAGAGCATCTTACTAGTGTGTGTGAGCGATGTTGCATTCCGGTTCCGGTCACCAATAATCCCCGCCCCTTTTCAGACAAGTTATTTTTTATTTTTTTATTTTTTTTAAAGCCAAGTTGTTGACAAAATGTCTGCCGACAAGTAGCTTAACCGAGGCGGGAGCTCCACTTCATCATTTGAGGGCTTCAGCGGAGAATATAAGAACACTTTCAATGCAACAAGGGTCGGGCTGCCGCCGTGGGTCGCCCCTGCAGGACGCGGCACCTGAGCGGCCACACAGGTGCCTTTCTCCTCCCGACAGCCAAGCAGCCTGGAGCAAATGTTACCTTGCGAGTTTACACTACAGCATCATCAAGTGCAACGTTTCAGTTCATGGACATCGAAGCAAGAGGAGGAAAAGGTAATTAGACATTATTTATTTCTAAATGATTGTTGAATCCCTCGAAATGTAAGGCGACATGGCATTGTAGTGCGCTACAATGGTAAAATGTCGAAATGTGAGTCACGTCGTGGTACGTCAGTAGCTAATCAAATACTAATGATAATGGATTACAATTATTTAGCGTTTTTCTATCGACTTGATAAGGGGTCCCCAAACTACGGCCCGCGGGCCGGTTACGGTCCACCAAAGTCCAACATCTGGTCCGCTGGAAAAAAAAGAAGTTGTATTATTATTTTCAATCTGTTTTTTCTAATCCATTTTTTGGTGTCCCCTAGCCGCTCAGGCAAATCATATTGTCTAAAAATGCATTTCCCTGTATGACTTATATTGTTTTGGCTGTTTTCATGTGATCTGATTGTTACATTCTTATTCCAGAGTCACCACACAGCTGCGTGACTATTTCAACAAGGACAGAATAAACAACCTCTGGATTCATGGAACTTCTCTGCACACAAATATATTAATTGGAATATTCAATCAATTTCACATAGAAACATTGTGATTATTATTTTCAACAGTGTGTTGAAAACAACCTTTTTTGGCTCAGAAAGGTTCCTTATGTCTTATTATTCATATGCTTTCAATACTTGTCGGTGTGTAATTCCAGACATAGATGTAAACATTAATGAGACAACAATGAACATTTTTCAACAAGTGAACCCACTTGAAAATGATGGCAACTATGGAATAGACATTTTCACTTCAATTCTGCACTTTATTCAGTGAACAATATGTGATATATAAGGTTTGTTAAAATGTTTTCTTCCCTTGTGCAGTGTATTCTGCAAATTAACATTTTGTAAAAAATAAATAAAGGAACCTGTTATGCAGACATATATGAAGTTGCCCACTTTATTATTGCAAATATCAAAATAACACTGCAATATGTTTGTGCTGTAAACATTTATGTTTCTACCGTTGAGGTTTTAAAGTTATTTTATGTTCTGACGAGTAATGTCATCCAGCCCCCACCATCACACACACTATGTCAAAATCTCCCCAAACCAATTTTTTTGTCTTATGATTATTGTATTTAGGCTAGGTGTAAATATTAACGCATTAACTTAAACTATAATTTTAGACAAACAATATATATTGTCTGACTACAAGAAGCATTGAAAAGTATATAAATAATAAGGCATAACAAGGGCGTCACTAGCTTTTAAGGACAGGGGGGGCTTAGCCCCCAGGAGATGCACAGGATGCGAGCGAACGTAGCGCACGAGCAAAACACTTCACAAACGGCTAACAAAGACTTATAAATAATTCATTGTTATTATTATTATTTCAGTCGGTTTATTTTCAATCTGTGTTCAGTACAACAACAAACATGGCTTTGCAGAGTGATATTTTGTTTACAGCATCAACAAGAAACAATTACTTGCATGATCCTTCAAGATACACTGAAACACAATGAAAATGGTGGCATTAGCCTTTATGTTATTAATTCACAACATAGAGGCTAATGCCACCACTTTAGCTCACAATACAATAATTGTTTGTTCCCAAATATTTTGAAGTTGCACAGATTACATTTTGGGCACATATGTGACTAAAATGGTTGCAAATTAAAGCCCTGGAAATATTACTTAGTTACTTGAATTAAAATAATATCTGGATCGGGATAATTTGGCTTAAATATAATTATATATATATATATATATATATATATATATATATATATATATATATATATATATATATATATATATATATATATATATATATATATATATATATTTAACCATTGTTTTTCTTTTTCTTTTTATGTATTTATTAATTTTACATTTGATATTAAATGTCTTGGTTTTTCCTCCATCTGAAAATACAATACAATAAAACAAATATATTTAATGATGTTTTTTTCATTATTTTAACAATAGGATAATGTATATTACTTTATATAGACTCTACCAGAAACACAAAACTTAAAAACTAAATTATTTACAATTGCAGACACAAGGTTTCGTGCAGCTTCACTCATTGTAAAGGAAGACGGAAGTCCACGCAGGAGAAAAATGACTACAAAGATGGTGTCTGGGTTTTTCTTATATATATATATATATATATATATATATATATATATATATATATGGATTTTGAGTGATGTGGGCATTGTCTATATGAACAAGTGGAATGGATTGGATACCAACGCACTGAAGGGGCTCTCTACCTTACGCTATGAAGTGAGGGGAAACTGAGTGAATAATGACAGGTTATATAATTATTTATTTAAACTCATATTCGGGCCACTTTATAATGAATATGTCGGCATGTATTTGTAAAAAAAAAAAAAAAAAAATTGTCCCCAAATTATTTAGGGGGGCTTAAGAATATTTTAGGGGGGCTCAATAAAACAGGCCTAACAACGCCAATGAGGCATAAGGAACCTTTTTTGAGCAAAAAAAAAGGATATGTTTATGTGAAATTGATTGAATATTCCAATTAATATATTTGTGTGCAGAGAAGTTCCATGAATCCAGAGGTTGTTTATTCTGTCCTTGTTGAAATGGTCACACAGCTGTGTGGTGACTCTGGAACAAGAATGTAACAATCAGATCACATGAAAACAGCCAAGACAATATAAGTCATACAGGGAAATGCATTTTTAGACAATATGATTAGCCTGAGCGGCTAGGGGACACCAAAAAATGGATTAGAAAAGACAGATTGAAAATAATAATACAACTTTTTTTCTTTCCAGCGGACCAGATGTTGGACTTTGGTGGACCGTAACCGGCCCACGGGCCGTAGTTTGGGGACCCCTTATCAAGTCGATAGAAAAACGCTAAATAATTGTAATCCATTATCATTAGTATTTGATTAGCTACTGACGTACCACGACATGACTCACATTTCAACATTTTACCATTGTAGCGCACTACAATGCCATGTCGCCTTACATTTCGAGGGATTCAACAATCATTTAGAAATAAATAATGTCTAATTACCTTTTCCTCCTCTTGCTTCGATGTCCATGAACTGAAACGTTGCACTTGATGATGCTGCAGTGTAAACTCGCAAGGTAACATTTGCTCCAGGCTGCTTGGCTGTCGGGAGGAGAAAGGCACCTGTGTGGCCGCTCAGGTGCCGCGTCCTGCAGGGGCGACCCACGGCGGCAGCCCGACCCTTGTTGCATTGAAAGTGTTCTTATATTCTCCGCTGAAGCCCTCAAATGATGAAGTGGAGCTCCCGCCTCGGTTAAGCTACTTGTCGGCAGACATTTTGTCAACAACTTGGCTTTAAAAAAAATAAATAAATAAATAACTTGTCTGAAAAGGGGCGGGGATTATTGGTGACCGGAACTGGAATGCAACATCGCTCACACACACTAGTAAGATGCTCTTACACACACTGGTAAGATGCTCTTACACACACTGGTAAAATGCTCGCATACACATTGGTAAGATGCTCTTACACACACTGGTAAAATGCTTGCCTACACACTGGTAAGATGCGCTCATACACATAACTGAAATCTTTGCACACATACTACTGAAATTGTTGTCTCTCACACGGACATGTAAAAAGCACACAGACACACAGGTGAAATCTGTTTATACATACTAGTGAAAAATAATTCCAGGTGTGTGTGTGTGCGTGAGACAAAAACATTTCAGTAGTGTTTATAAGAGTGTTTCAGTAGTGTATGTAAGAATGTTTCAGTAGTGTTTATAAGAGTGTTTCAGTAGTGTATGTAAGAATGTTTCAGTAGTGTTTATAAGAGTGTTTCAGTAGTGTATGTAAGAGCATTTCAGTAGTGTTTATAAGAGTGTTTCAGTAGTGTATGTAAGAGTGTTTCAGTAGTGTTTATAAGAGTGTTTCAGTAGTATATGTAAGAGCATTTCAGTAGTGTTTATAAGAGTGTTTCAGTAGTGTATGTAAGAGCATTTCAGTAGTGTTTATAAGAGTGTTTCAGTAGTGTATGTAAGAGCATTTCAGTAGTGTTTATAAGAGTGTTTCAGTAGTGTATGTAAGAGTGTTTCAGTAGTGTTTATAAGAGTGTCTCAGTAGTATTCATAAGAGCATTTCAGTAGTGTATGTAAGAGCATTTCAGTAGTGTTTGTAAGAGTGTTTCAGTAGTGTGTATAAAAGAAAAACATTTCAGTTGTTTATGTGAGAGCATTTCAGTAGTGTATGTAAGAGCATTTCAGTAGTGTTTATAAGAGTGTTTCAGTAGTGTATGTAAGAGTGTTTCAGTAGTGTTTATAAGAGTGTTTCAGTAGTATTTATAAGAACATTTCAGTAGTGTATGTAAGAGCATTTCAGTAGTGTTTATAAGAGTGTTTCAGTAGTGTGTATAAAAGAAAAACATTTCAGTTGTTTATGTGAGAGCATTTCAGTAGTGTATGTAAGAGCATTTCAGTAGTGTTTATAAGAGTGTTTCAGTAGTGTGTATAAAAGAAAAATATTTCAGTTGTTTATGTGAGAGCATTTCAGTAGTGTATGGAAGAGGTAATTCTGAATAATGTCCCTAACGGCCCCTCATACAAAAATCTACAGTTTACTTGGTAGAAAAATCTTGATCCATACGCAGAGTACAGCTAAGTGTAGTGAAAAAAGTATTTAGCAGGTGCAAGTGTAGATACTAGGGTTAACCAATATTCTGGTGCCAGTGCCAAAATGTATTTCGATACTTTTCAAAATAAAGGGGACCACAACAAATTATTAATGGCTTTATTTTTACAGAAAATATTGTGATGCATTAAACATATGTTTCTTATTGCAATCAAAGAAAATGTTGTCTTCAGTTAAGATAGTGAACATTCGAGACAATGCCTCCTTTATTAGTAAGCAAGCAAACAAAGGCTCCTAATTTAGCTGCTGACGTATGCAGTAACATATTGTGTCATTTCCCATTCTATGTTTTTGTCAAAATTATGAGGGACAAGCGGTAGAAAATGGATTATTAATCTACTTGTTCATTTACTGTTAATATCTGCTTACTTTCTGTTTTAACATGTTCTATCTACACTTCTGTTAAAATGTAATAGACACCTATTTCTTTGTTGTTTGGATACTTTACATTAGTTTTAGCTGGTACTACACATTTTGGTATCAATCCAATATAAACAATAGAAAAAATGACAAAAGATTTTGTGATGATAAAAAATATCAATGTAATCATTGTAGTATCGACTAGATACGGCTCTTGTACTTGGTATTGGTACAGTCGATGTCTGTATAGATCCATCCATTTGTTTACAATCAGGAGCGCTAGCTTGCTGTTAGCGGTGAGCTATTGTATCCTCCTGCTGTGTGCAGTGAAGCACGTTTAGCTATTCCTCATCCTGCGGGGATGATATTTGTAAGAAACTTACTTTGTCGCCATGGAAGCGAGGATTAGTGATTTAGAAGTCGCTAAAACACTGCCGACTGCGGATAGACGTAAGCCGCTAGCCATGTTTAAAACACTTCCTGTAGAGCAGCGCTTCAGTGTTTATAGCTTTACATATATTGTTTGTCCATTGTGCCTCTTATGTCTCCACATGTGTCTGCTTGTAAGTACTCCGTACTCGTGCGTTGACGAACATGTCCATTAAAAAAAACTAAACTATTTTTCTGGGGCAGTATAGTACCGTTTTTAATTGATTAATACTGCGGTACTTTATTAGTACCAATATACCGTACAACCTTGGTAGCTACCAGATAAAACAGAACACCATGATCCAGCTTTGTTTAAAGGACAAGCACATAAAGAAACACTCTGACTGGCAACCAGAAACAGGTGTGTCCTGATTGCCAATCAGGAACAAGTGTGGGACACAGTGCTCAGTGGAAGACAAGGGAAGCACACAGGAACTGGAAACTAGAAATAAGAGCAGCTGAATGGAAACATCACCAAAACAGGAAAATAATAAACCTCTGTCCAATTTCCGTTTTTTGTTTAAAAAATAATACATTTGACAAAATTAAAGAAATTAACATATCTTCCTGAAACATACCTTGCCAGGATTCAAACCCCAATACCTTTGGGGAAATGTGTTATTGACATTGAATATAAAGTTCCCTGTCATTTAATAATTGAAGTTTTAAAACGGGGGCCCCATATATATAAATAAATAAATATACATATATATGTATATATATAAATAAATGTATATATATATATATATATATATATATATATATATATATATATATATATATATACACACACACACACACACACACACACACACACACACACACACACACACACACACACACACACACACACACACAAACAGGTATATACACACACAGCGGTATATACAGGTATAAGGACCAACACAAATAAGTAAAAATAAATAGTAATATTTCTTAATTATGAAAATTATTATATTTCATGGTGATGTCTGTCAGGTTTGTCACTGACAGTTTAGTTATGTTTTGAGTTTTTCCTCTGTCTGTCTTTATTTCCTGTAAGCTCTCTTATTTTGGTTCTATTTCCTGCTTGTATCCCTGAGTGCTGTGTCCCCTCAGCTGTGGCTGATTGGCACCTGGCCACACCTGGTGTCAATCAGCCAGCTACTATTTAGTCCTGCTTTGCCCTCCAGTCAGTGCTGGAGTATTGATTGTCATTATGATTGTCAATGTCATTAATACTTGTCGTTGTAGCTGTGTACTTTTGTTCACTCTGCTCATGTCATAGTTCCTTCGTGTCACAGTAAGTGTTTTTGTTTCTTGTCCATAGTTTAGCCTTTGTGCTGGTTTTTGTTCATAGCCAAGTTTGTTTTCCGCCTTGTGCGCGCCTTTTGTTTGTACCCTTTTGTTTGTTCTTGTTTTAGTGTTAAATTCAATCATGTTTTCCTGCACCACACCTGCCATCTCTGCATCTCGGGGTTCATCACCTACACCCTGTGACAATGTCTAATTTCAGGAATTGGAGACCGGCAACAAATTCTATTTTCCATTGTTTAAATGATTATCTTAAATTGTATTCATTCAATATGCATGCAGGACACTTTGCTAAAATTATTTCACAGTTAATTTTATAATTCATGTACACATCTTATTTTCTGTGGGCACATATGGCACCAATTTGGTGGATCTGTCGACATAAGGTGGAGAAATGAGCTGATGACCATAGAACAGTAGAAACGTACAGGACATTATTTTTAGAGTCAAATATGAGTTGTTAGATTTTGCCAAAGCGTTTTTTGACAACTAAAGGTGATGCCCACAAATTAACAGATTTGTCAAAGTCGTAACAAGGTGAACTATGGAGGGATGAGGGGGGTTCCACTGCGAGGTTGGCAGTCGAATCAGACTGCTCTTAATCACGTAGTCCACTATTCTAAGACCTCCTAAGAATGAATATAGAAATATGAAGAAATAAGCTACCGTCAATCATCAGGTTAAGGTTTAGTTGTAGATGTTGTTGTACAGCACACGTGTCTTGTCCTCATGATCATATGGTATCTACAGTATCGTTCAGTATCAGAGTTGATGACAGCTTGACTCTAAAACGTGTGATTTTCCATGACTTCCTTTTGCAAAATAGTTTCTAAATCCAAACTGTCAAATCAAATCAAGACAAAATGAAGGTTAGGTGGATTGTGAATTCCCCCAAAATGTCCCTCCTTCATCCCAATTTGGCAGCACTTGGCTCGCTGCCCACTCACATTGTGTGTATGCCCATGCCACTGTTGCCATGACGATGTGTGGACCTGTACAGGCCCCGAAGGCTGCATGGCCTGGTGGCGAGGTGGGGGTTATCATCAGTAACAGACTACACCGGGCTCCCATCTAGAGACCTGGGTGCTAAAGGAGGTATAGCACACACACACACACACACAGCACACACACACACACACACACACCTCGACCCCCATGGGGAGGGTGCTGCTGCTGCTGCTCTGAGGAGGACCCCAGCGAGGCAGGGCTCCGGCCTGTCCGCCGGGGGCCGGCTGCCTGACTCTCGTAAGCTCGAGCCAGACGGGCTTGTCTGGGGTTAGGGTCGGGGGGGCTGAGCTGGACCGTGTCCCAGTGTGGTGACTGTTTGTCTAAGCAGGCTGCCACTCTTCCCTGGGCTCGTGCCCCTGCACTTGGATTTTAAAGGGCCTTCCCTCCCCATTGTCAAACCCCCTTCGCCAATACCTCCCACTCTTGCCCGCCCCCCCCCCTCCCCCCCCCCCCCCAACCCCCGCCACGGACCCACTACCTCTCATTCTGTGCCATTCCCACCACTGCTGCCTCCCATTTGGGTTGAGAAAGGGGAGCGGGGGGGTTGTGCTGCTACACTGCACCCATCTGCCCTATGTCTCTGCATGCTGGGGTCCATGATGCTGTAGCATGGCTCTCTGGACCTCGCAAAAAAAAAAAAAAAACTTTGGCAAGTGCGCCGGGACCCCCGCCTTTGTGCGCTCCCTGTCCGCCACATGCACACACTGATGCACACCATCTGATTGAAAATGTACTTACACAGAAACTAGTGCATGTGATCATGCTCGTGTAATGGAGGCAGATGGTGCTTCATGTACACTTGAGTGATTTAAATTGAAACTAACCATGCACAATATTCCGTCCGTTCTGTCCGAGAGGGGCTGACTCCAATGGTGCCGCCGTGTCTGCGTGTGTGTGTCGCTTTGCAGAATGACACTGACAGGCCGAAATCTCTTCTTCTTGTCTGTGGAGGTCGCTGGTGGCTCCCTGCGAGGCACTTCTCTGGCAGGTCCGCCACTGGCATTCCTTCCCTCCTGGTCGCGTCATTCCCGCAGCCAACATCCCTGCCTGGGGAGAGTTGAAGGGTCTTTGAGATGGGTGGGGTTGGCCCTCCACCCCTCCTCCAAACTATACCCTAAGCTGGTCCGAGCTCTGTGCTTTTACAACTCAGACCCACAACAAATTCCAGCAGCCACTGATCAGTTCCCCCAGCAACCAGGAGAGAGGTGGAGAACAAGAAGAAGAAGAAGAAGAGAGGAGGATTAGAGGTGGTCTGCTTTGTCTGCTAGGATACACACAAGTGTAAATATAACAATATTTTGACACAGTCACCACTTTTGTGCACAGAAATCTTCCTTTTTTGCATAAAAATATGGTTTGCTTCTTTCTTCCCCTGCACGTCCCACACGCCATCAGACTGTACAACTCCTCTCAAAGGAGGGTTGGATACACTGTTACAAAAAACAGTGTAATTAACCGTGCCATACACAGCAATAACAGTGCAATACATTTTAAAAGTGCAATATACGCATCACATCTTTCATATAATCGACAGTATTACCATTTTTGTTCATTTTTGGGTTTTTTCATAACATGGCCACTACTGCCTAGTTTCTCTTGTTATATTCTTATTTTTACTGTTATATTTGCATTCTTATTGTTACTTTTTATTTGTATTCTTATTGTTATATTTTCTATTTAATTTCCATTTTTTCCTTTTTAAATTATTTTAAATGATATCTCAATTCTGTACACTGCTGCTGAAATTTTTATTTTCCTGGGGGAACTCTCCTGAAGGAATCAATAAAGTACTATCTATCTATCAATCTATCTATGGTAACAAAGAAAGGTGGTACCTCCATTTTAATAGGATTTTGAACCAAAATTTCCGCCAAAATTCTGCCCCTAATTGGTTATTGTAAGGCCAAACAATGGATTTAAAGAAATAATTTGTACGTTTGACCACGTATGCATGCAGAATCAGGTGCCCAAACAAACAATACCGGCACATCGGTGACTCGGTCCCTGTGCTTTTATTGTTTCAAGTGAGTACAACTGCAAAATAGGCCACCATGGGGCCAAAGAAAGTTGTGAGTACCAGTACTTTGATAAAGAAGGTGAGAAATATCCATGAGGCTCTACCCTCCTTCCTCGTTGCTCATCGCCTACAAGTGTCTTCAAATAAAGGTAATAGTTAAGATTTCAGTCATCAATTACAAACCCTGTTTCCATATGAGTTGGGAAATTGTGTTAGATGTAAATATAAACGGAATACAATGATTTGCAAATCCTTTTCAACCCATATTCAGTTGAATATGCTACAAAGACAACATATTTGATGTTCAAACTGATAAACATTTTTTTTTTTGCAAATAATCATTAATTTTAGAATCTGATGCCAGCAACACGTGACAAAGAAGTTGGGAAAGGTGGTAATAAATACTGATAAAGTTGAGGAATGCTCATCAAACACTTATTTGGAACATCCCACAGGTGAACAGGCAAATTGGGAACAGGTGGGTGCCATGATTGGGTATAAAAGTAGATTTCATGAAATGCTCAGTCATTCACAAACAAGGATGGAGCGAGGGTCACCACTTTGTCAACAAATGTGTGAGCAAATTGTTGAACAGTTTAAGAAAAACCTTTCTCAACCAGCTCTTGCAAGGAATATAGGGATTTTACCAGCTATGGTCCGTAATATCATCAAAGGGTTCAGAGAATCTGGAGAAATCACTGCACGTAAGCAGCTAAGCCCGTGACCTTCGATCCCTTAGGCTGTACTGCATCAACAAGCGACATCAGTGTGTAAAGGATATCACCTCATGGGCTCAGGAACACTTCAGAAACCCACTGTCAGTAACTACAGTTGGTCGCTACATTTGTAAGTGCAAGTTAAAACTCTCCTATGCAAGGCGAAAACCGTTTATCAACAACACCCAGAAACACCGTCGGCTCCGCTGGGCCTGAGCTCATCTAAGATGGACTGATACAAAGTGGAAAAGTGTTCTGTGGTTTGACGAGTCCACATTTCAAATTGTTTTTGGAAACTGTGGACGTCGTGTCCTCCGGACCAAAGAGGAAAAGAACCATCCGGATTGTTTTAGGCGCAAAGTTGAAAAGCCAGCATCTGTGATGGTATGGGGGTGTATTAGTGCCCAAGACATGGGTAACTTACACATCTGTGAAGGCACGATTAATGCTGAAAGGTACATACAGGTTTTGGAGCAACATATGTTGCCATCCAAGCAACGTTACCATGGACGCCCCTGCTTATTTCAGCAAGACAATGCCAAGCCACGTGTTACATCAACGTGGCTTCATCGTAAAAGAGTGCGGGTACTAGACTGGCCTGCCTGTAGTCCAGACCTGTCTCCCATTGAAAATGTGTGGCGCATTATGAAGCCTAAAATACCACAACGGAGACCCCCGGACTGTTGAACAACTTAAGCTGTACATCAAGCAAGAATGGAAAAGAATTCCACCTGAGAAGCTTAAAAAATGTGTCTTCTCAGTTCCCAAACGTTTACTGAGTGTTGTTAAAAGGAAAGGCCATGTAACACAGTGGTGAACATGCCCTTTCCCAACTACTTTGGCTCGTGTTGCAGCCATGAAATTCTAAGTTAATTATTATTTGCAAAAAAAAAAAAAGTTTATGAGTTTGAACATCAAATATCTTGTCTTTGTCGTGCATTCAATTGAATATGGGTTGAAAAAGATTTGCAAATCATTGTATTCCGTTTATATTTACATCCAACAAAATTTCCCAACTCATATGGAAACGGGGTTTGTATATTTAATTTAGCATTTTTTTCTGCATGTGAAACTGTAATTATTTTTTATGTGCATTATTTTTGGGGTGTCTGGAGTGTATTGGTGGGTCAGAATATACTAAAACATCAATGTCTCATGAAACTCGAGCAGTGATACCGTGTCCCTCGATTTGTGTATCACTTTAAGGAATAAACATGTGACCAATACAGCTGCCGTGTCGCGCCAAACTGTGATGGTCAAGAAGCATTTCTGTAGACTCACGAGTGACAGCTCAGACTAAATGAGGAGTGGTTTGTCGCGTTTAACTTTGATTTACGCCTTCATCGTCATTTTAAATGGAACTAAGAAAAAGGAAAGACTCCCAAAATTTGGGATCATTTTTATCTTTGAGTGCTAAAAGTTTTTCCTGTTTGGCTCATTGACCAGAGTTGAGTGTTTCATATTCCTTTCTGCACAGCTCTTAATTTAAGAAAACTATTATTTGAATTTTTGATTGTGGTAATTAATTCATCATTATATATTTTACACAAGAATATCTATTATTTTATCGTAGGTATATTTTCAGTTCCCAATTGGATTGCATGCAAATGATCTGTACCTTTTTTGTTGGGACTCTGACTTTTTTCTGAACATTGTACTTTTATGACTATTGTGTAATCTACATTAGCATACCTACTGTAAGTAATTCATGTGGAGCTGTCATTTTATTATGAATGTGGTGTTATTGTCATATGTGTGTATTCTATTTTGCCTTAACATCATAGAGAATCACAGAGTTTTGGAAATGTAAGACCTGCGTAAGAATAGCTACTACTATTGCAGCAGCTAATAGGGATCTTAATAAACAAATAAACTATCAATTATATTTGCTGATCAAATGTAGTGACCTTTTAACCCAGTAGATGGCGGAAGACCATTATGAAACACTAACACAATATCAGTGCAGTGTCCATACAGGTAGTGAGTGTGCCATACACCCACTGAGGCATCATTCACCCGTCACCACTGGAATGGAATAATTGGATTTACATTCTTTCTTGTGAAACAAATATTTTTCTGTTTTCTTTCAAATTCAGTCCCTGAAGTTGTCACGGTAACGTGTAGTCCGAATTCTAAATATGACATCGTGTTTTTCCTTTGTTTACTAAGATATGATATTTCCATAACTGTTAGGCAACCAATCAAGCACAATGATTGATCTTTTAATAATTATTGATGCCTCTTTGGTTGATTAAATAGTTTGTATGTTTTTATGATGAAATGACTACAATTATTTTAATGGCTTTAGACCAACTGGTGTCCAAACATTATCCACATTAAACATTGAAGCATATTGGGGCCACTTTGACATTAGTAATGTATTTAAAATGTTTGAATATCAAGCTAATGTAAATCAAGAGAGTTATGGTGTGGTTTATTTGGTTCAGGTTGCATGTTTATAAAAATGTTTAGTATTTATGCACAATGACAATAAATGAGTCCATCTATCTATTTACACAATTCAACATGTCTGAAAAGCAGTAAAAGAAGAATAACTTTTTTTAATCCTGATTCTTTTTCCATATTGTGATCGTCATTCGCTCCATATCTTTTATTTAACACTTGCTTACATTTTTGTAATTTAAAGTTTACTTATTTCCTTTATTCATTTTCTAATAAAAGCGAAAATAACAAAAAAAATCGGCAATACACAATATTGATTAGCTTATGGGTTCAAAGATTGCAGTGATAAAGGAAAGAAAACAGAAAGGTTTTGAAATATAAAATACTAATAAGAACAATAAGAATAAAAGGAGGGAAAATGACAGTATACAGCTTGTGCTATGTTAAAGGAAAACAAAGATTTTGTAATTAAAAAATATATTAGAAATAGAATTAATAAGTCATAACTTAAACAAAATAATTAAATATATTAATAATATGCTTCAGTGGCCTAGTGGTTAGAGTGTCCGCCCTGAGATGGGTAGGTTGTGAGTTCAAACCCCGGCCTAGTCATACCAAAGACTATAAAAATGGGACCCATTACCTCCCTGCTTGGCACTCAGCATCAAGGGTTGGAATTGGGGGTTAAATCGCCAAAAATGGTTCCCGGGCGCGGCCACTGCTGCTGCTCACTGCTCTCCTCACCTCCCAGGGGGTGATCAAGGGTGATGGGTCATATGCAGGGAATAATTTCACCTCACCTTGTGTGTGTGTGACAATCATTGGTACTTTAACTTTAACTTAAGTATTAAACAAATTCAAATTTAAATATAAATGTATGACAAAACAGCATATCTGAACTTTGTGGTAGAGTTGTCTTATTTTTTTCAAGTTTTATTTTATTTTTTTTAAATGTACTACTAATTGTAGTAAAGTTAACAGTTCTGCATTGTAACTCCAAGATGCAGACACAGGAGACGGCGTGCAAGTAAGATGTATTTAATGTCAAAAGAAGGCAAGTGCAGTTAGGGAGCGCACAAGACATGAAACTTCTTTGGGAAACAAACAAGCTTGTCAAAAGCACAAATAAACAGTTGATAAATGCATGAGTCATACATGAAACAGTTTACAATACACACAGTTTACACAACGATCAAGCCCTGTCTGAAGCCTGATTGGAAACCCGGAACAGGTGTGCCCAAGTTGCCAATCAGAGACAGGTGAGATAAATAGTGCTTAGGCCATAAGGAGTGGTACGGTCGACAGGAAGTGAAAATAAAATAAGAGTGCGGAACAGGAACTATCCATCCATCCATTTTCTACCGTTTGTCCCAAATTTAGAAAAGAAGGAAACACAAAATTAGGTCAGAACTAACGTGACAGGTCATGACAAAACTATTATACTTTTTTTCCCCCAACATTGAGATAATCTTTTTAGAGACTTAAATGTTACTTGTCACAGTACTCTTATGCAACCTACTTTTTAGGACTTTTAGAAACACTACTTTTAGTCCATTACACCAGGGTGTGCCTACCCAGCTCTCTGCCCGAGTGCAGCTGGGATAGGTTCCAGCCCCCCTGCAACCCTGGAAAAATGGATGGATGGACATTGAGTTCCATTACAATTGCTACATTTATTTATATCATCATGTGTTTTTAATCAATTGAATATCACTTGCAAATACTAATTTATTTGGTTTGTTACAGAGAACTCTTCCACTCTCCCTGTGTCACATGACTTGGTTTCACCAATCCAATGTAAGCACTAGTGACCCGTGACTCCATTTCACCAATAGCAGTCATATGACCGCACTGGAACAACACACTGTAAAATATCACATGAAGTCATACGATGCAGCACAATCAATCAATCATCCATCCATCCATCCATTTCTACCGCTTATTCCCTTCGGGGTCGCGGGGGTCGCTGTAGCCTATCTCAGCTACAATTGGGCGGAAGGCGGGGTACACCCTGGACAAGTTGCCACCTCATCGCAGGGCCAACACAGATAGACAGACAACATTCACACTCACATTCACACACTAGGGCCAATTTAGTGTTGCCAATCAACCTATCCCCAGGTGCATGTCTTTGGAGGTGGGAGGAAGCCGGAGTACCCGGAGGGAACCCACGCAGTCACGGGGAGAACATGCAAACTCCACACAGAAAGATCCCGAGCGCAGGATCGCACCCAGGACCTTCGGATTGTGAGGCAGACGCACTAACCCCTCTTGCACTGTGCTGCCCATCAATCAATCAATCAAAGTTTATTTATATAGCCCTTAATCACAAGTGTCTCAAAGGGCTGCACAAGCCGCAACGACATCCTCGGCTCAGATCCCACAACTCTTCAATGTTTACTTACAAGCTCAGAAAAAAAAACATTTATATCATGTGCTGTCATCTGTGTCAGTAGAAATGTCCACAGCACAAGAAGCCCACTAGAGAAAACATGGTACTGTAAATGTTGATTTTTTTTATGTTTTAGCTGCACATATGCTAATGTTAGCCCTTTTATAACGTCATAAGTGACTGTAAAATTTACTTATTTTGTAGTAAATTCTGTAGTAGTGGCTCTCTGTCTCACACACACACACAAACCAACTATGGTTGTAGTGCAAGTACCAGTATAATATAGTTATGAAATAAATATGAAGTTACTCACTAGTTAGTCAGTACTTGCATAATTGTTTCACTGAATACTTAACGTACTTTTAGTCAAGTAATCATTTAGATGACTATTTTTAACTTGTACTTGAGTCATAATTTTTGACTTTATTGGCTACTCTCCCCACCTATGGGTAAGACGTAAAGGCTGGTAGTCGACCATTTTTGTTTGCTGGTCCCATTTTTTTGGTGCATTTGGGAAATGTTTATTATAGTAATTCTTTGTTTTTGTGTTATGTTTCGATGTGGGCCATTCCGCAAGCACAGAGGTCTCCAACAGCTCACTACTTGATTGTGAGTAGCTCACTAAAAGGTCAAAGAATATTATTTAATATCAATACAATTTAAATTCAGACCTTATGCCTCTTTTTGATGGCAAAGGATCACAAACTAGCATGAAGATAATAGCTGCACTGTTGGAGTGGAGATCTGCTTTGTCAATAAAGTACATTTGAAATGTCATATCAATAAAATACAACTCTCTCACCTCGCTTTATAGCAGCTCAAATTGTGATGAGCTTTGAAGACACCTGCTGTAGAATAAATAAGGAGCTGTGGGCCGCTGATCACCCCCGGGCTGCATTTTGGATCCCGCTGTGTGACTTCAACAGAAACATATGCCATTACATGAGAGGTCCACTTATTAGCATGTCAAAAACTAGACAGAAATCAAAGTTATATTATTATTGTTTGAATTGAATACAAAGGTGCAGAATCTGAAGCGCCCCAAAATATGTGAGGGCGGATATGCTCCTTCTTTTATTCATATTTATTTGCTTGTTATAGAAATGTAATTACACAACTGAAAGCTGAGAATCAAGCTTTCATACACTGCAGTGGGTCACAAATATATTATTTGGGGTTATTTTGTGCAAATGCTAAACATCTAGCATTACTTTTATTCATTGTGTCACTGTTAATAACATACATTTCCTTAAGTATTTTCAATAATGATTTACTTCCATTGCTCCTTTTTATTGCACTTAAAGGTAGCTCAAACGCAGAACTAAAACACGGAATCAAACAACCACACAAATGCGACGTCAAAAACACATCTGTTTTATCCCAACGCTGTCACTCACACAATGGACTTTAATCAGTATCAGTGTCTTTATTCAGAAATAAACTAGATATTATCAGGTTCCCAATATTTCAACTCATGACAAGGTGGGCGTAAAATAACAGATAACAGAACAGTAATAACAGAAAATCATTAGGAACGTACAGTGCATCCGGAAATTATTCACAGTGCTTCAGTTTTTCCACATTTTGTTATTTTGAAACCTTATTCTAAAATGGAATAGATGCATTTTTGTCCTAAAAAATCTGCATACAATACCCCATATTGATCATGTGAAAATGTGTATTTTAAAAATGTTTGCAAATGTATTGAAAATAAAAAATCACATGTACATAAGTATTCACAGTCTTTGCTCAATACTTAGTTGATGCACATTTGGCAGCAATTACAGCCTCAAGTCTTTTTGAATACGATGCCACAAGTTCGGCACACCTATATTTGGGCAGTTACACTCATTCCTCTTTGCAGCACCTCTCAAGCTCCAACAGGTTGGATGGGAAAGCCCACATAAACAACATTACCCGGTCTGCTTACTTTCATCTTCAAAACATTAATCGTCTTCGCCCATCCCTTACCCCTCATACTGCTGCCATACTAGTCCATAGCCTGGTCACCTCTCGCCTGGACTACTGCAACTCTCTCCTGTTTGGTCTCCCTCACAAGTCACTTCACAAACTTCAGCTTCTCCAGAACTCTGCAGCCCGGATAATCACCAGAACCCCTTCAATCCAGCACATCACCCCTGTTCTGCAGCAACTCCACTGGCTACCCATCAAACATCGCATCCACTTTAAAATAATTCTCCTCACTTTCAAAGCCATCCATAACCTCTCTCCATCATATCTCTCTAACCTGCTCCATGTCGCCACGCCCTCGCGTTCCCTAAGATCCTCTTCATCCATCCATCTCACTGTCCCTTTATTTAAACTGTCCACCATGGGTGCCCGAGCTTTCAGCCGCTCTGCCCCACATCTTTGGAACTCTTTACCACCAGACCTTCGCAACTTAGATTCAATATCCCTCTTCAAATCAAGACTCAAAACACACCTATTCCTGACTGCTTATTCATTGTAATCATCTTTTCTTTTCTCTTTGTTGTTGTTGTTGTTGTTTTTTATCCAATTTGATTTTATTGTTGTGATTTTGTACGGTGTCCTTGAGTGCCCAGAAAGGCGCCTTATAAATAAAATGTATTATTATTATTATTATTATTATCCTGACTGGTCTCTCAGTTCCTGTGCTAAAAAACCATCCCCACAGCATGATGCTGCCACCACCATGCTTCACTGTAGGAATTGGTTTTCCTCAAAGCATGACGCCTTGCATTCACGCCAAAGAGTTCAATCTTTGTCTCGTCAGACCAGAGAAGTTTGTTTTCCAGGTGCATTTTGGCAATTTTTTTACTAAGAAATGGCTTCCGTCTGGCCAATTTGCATCAACAAAGTATTGAGCAAAGGCTGTGAATACTTATGTAAAAAATGTGTATGTTTTTATTTTTTAATACATTAGCATAAATGTTTAAAAAAAAAGCTTTTCACATTGTCATTTTGGGGTATTGTGTGTAGAATTTGGAGGACAACAAGGAATTTATTGCATTTTGGATTAAGGCTACAACATAAGAAAATGTGGAAAAAGTGAAGCACTGTGAATACTTTCTGAATGCCTGTAATTAACCAAATGCTTGTTTTTAGATGTGTGAGGACAAGCAAAGTCCACACAGAGTTGTTCCAAGCCTCAATAGTCCTGACTGTGAGGCCGACATGCAAACCACCGTGCAGCCTGCTATGATATGCTGTGATGTATTCACAGACACTTTTTATAGACATTTGCAGTGTCTGAGTTTGTGCAGTCATCTTTGTCTGGGGACAGCAGTAGGACAGGAGCAGGATGGTGTCCCCGCCCCTCCTTCTCTGTCCCCCCCCCTCCCATGTCGAGCCGGGCGCTGTGTTTACTCTCCTAATTGCAGGGGAGGGGCCGGCTGACAGGCGAGCCATCACAGATTCCCCACAGGCCCGAGGCTGGGAAACGCTACAAACGGCCGCCGCTGTCTCCTCCCGAAAGCGACGACGATGTCCAACTGTCACGGAGGGGCCTTGCCTGGCAATGCAGCCAAAGAGAGATATTAAAGAGTTGAGAGGATTTGGCAGTGTTGCTACACTTGAGAAGTCCAAGTGGGATGTTGGGGGCATCGCCAAAGTGTCATTCAAAGCAAAGTGGGCTGTGGACAAGGAGACAACAAACTGGGGCTTATCTACTTTAGAGGCCCCTGAGTCTGCCATTTTACAGGTAAACATAGAAAAGGTAAATGACACCTACAAGTTAGGAATTATGTTCCATGTATAAGTGTGTCTAACTAATAACTACCATTTATGTTTGACAAGTGCAAAGTGAACGTGGACTCATTAATTTGATGTACTTTAGAAATGTCCTCGATTATTCAAAATGGACTTTTTATTGATGTTAAAACAGTAATATATGTCCCTCCAGCCTGTTTATGAGCACCAAAAGAAGAGAAAAATATATAATCTCCCTCACTTCACTTTTTCACTCCACTTTTGAAAGAAGAGGCTCTTAATTGATGTTAACTGATGTTCCGTGTTTTTGTGATGTCATATATTACAGTTGTACCTCAACTTAAGAGTTCCTCAACTTAAGAGTGTTTCGAAATAAGAGCTGTCTTTTGGCTAATTGTTACACCGGGTTACCACTGGATGCAGAACGGCGCCGCCGTGGAGGCGGAGTCTTCCCATTTCCACTCAGGTCAGTATGTCGATTTAAAGTAAAGTTAAAAGTTAAAGTACCAATGATTGTCACACACACACTAGGTGTGGCGAAATTATTCTCTGCATTTGACCCATCACCCTTGATCACCCCCTGGGAGGTGAGGGGAGCAGTGGGCAGCAGCGGTGCCACGCCCGGGAATCATTTTTGGTGATTTAACCCCCAATTCCAACCCTTGATGCTGAGTGCCACTTTGAAGTGTTCTAACGGGCGAGGACGGACATGAAGTTAACTTTTGAAAGGTTTTCAGAAGTAATTTGACCTCGTTGACACAAATGGATGAGGACAAGATGATTCGTCCGAAATCAGAGAATCATATTACAGGCATTTACTGGACAGCTATTTGGGGGCCTGTGTCAAATACCAGCTGATACGGGACAATAAGCAGAGGAGTAGTTAATGGGAGTCGAATGATGTGTGTGCGTGTGTGTGTGTGTGTGTGTGTGTGTGTGTGTGTGTGTGTGTGTGTGTGTGTGTGTGTGTGTGTGTGTGTGTGTGTGTGTGTGTGTGTGTGTGTGTGTGTGTGTGTGTGTGATGCTGGCCTGATGTTACTGCTGTGTTATTGCTTGCTACAAATAAAGAATAAATAAAGTTGTCGTTCTGCGAGGCAAAACTGTCGTCTTTTCCACGAGTCAAGTCAAGTCAGTGCTGTCACAGACGCTCGTCTGCGCGTATTAATGGACTGCAAAGCTCAAGACGTTCCACAGGTGTTGTCGTTCAGCAGCCGTTACGTATCTTGATTGGGCAGGACTGAGTTTATTTCCTCTGGAAGGACAGAATAAACTGTTTGTGGTTCGCCGTACTACAACGCCGCTTTTCACGTGATTACGAATGGATTTGCGAGATCTTGTAAAAGATCAACAGTGCGCATCAAACGGCAATGGGGATTGGCAGACAGCGGATGACAGAGACGTTCCGTGGCGGCGCCGTTCAGCAGCCCTTATGCATCCAGTGGAAAAACCGGGCTTACGCTTTAAGTTGCCGGCAAAAATTTGTGCTACAAAAATCCCTGCCATTAGTTCCCGTAGCAAGTGAACCTCCTAAGATTTGACCAAAATATAATTTCTTAGTCACTAGCATTACTTATAGCAGTTTAACACCAGCCAAGGATGTCAAATTAATATCTCAATTATTTATTAGAATATGGAAAAGCTGCTGATGTTGTGTTTGACGAATAGTAGCTGGACGGAGATACCGTAGAGGTCCGTTTTCCAAGGTAAATGATGTACATTACCAGTAATCACTGTATTTTTGTACTACGGCATATTACATGTTAAAATTGTGCTGTTTTTGGGGGGCCAAGAACCAATTAAAAAAATGTTTTAATTAATTTCAATATGCGACAGTTAAGAGTTCCGTCAGAGAACCAATTAAGCTCGTAAATTGAGGTACTACTGTCTTTTTTTTTTTTAAAGATCCCTCTGCTTCACATTCTACCATAATGCCTGGAGCTCTTCCATATACTGTATATTTCAGTCAGCTACATGACATCTCAGCTTTTTTTTTCTTCCAACAAATAGGCTATCCTTGCTGTTAAAAAATGTAATGGTAGCATAGCTATGTGAGCTACAGTGCCAACGTTTGTGTCCTACTCCTTCATGTTACGTTGTTGTGTGCAATACATTGCTCCTATTACAATGACTATTGTGCAGATTTACAGTGTTCTGCATCTGCAAAAAAGCTTTTAAGAGACACACACATCTCATTAGCATTAAAGCTGCGGACACATAAGGCGTCCTGTTCCCCGTTAAGCAGGGGAGTAGTTAAAAGCATTTTAAACTGTCTAAACGTCTTAAGGCTAAATTTGGGGCAGCACACTTCAAATACATTATTTTGGGACCTCAGATGTTTTGAACAATAATATGAAATATGGGAAATAATTGTAACCTTTTTTTAAAAGTGCACTCAAATATGTGTTTCTCTTAGAAAATAAAGAATTTAAAATGCTTGTGTACGTGAAAGTCTGATAGCGTCAGTCAAATTTAATATTTGTGAAGTGAGAATTGTTGACTCAGCGCAATAAACAGAGGGAAAATGGAATTTGCATTCAGGGTTTTTTTTTTCTCTTTTTATATACATCGGGGCCCTCTTGGAAACAAGATGCTGTATCTCAAAGGGCTATCCTAAATAAAACTGGAATTACATGCTTTATTCTTCTATTCCATTAATACCTGTTTATTCTGTGTGCTACACTGTCCCATAAACACTGTAAATTGTGTTGCTGCTATCGGAACCTTAATTAATCAATGAAGCTCTATCTTAGTGATTCTCAAACTGTGCTATGTGTACAACTAGTGGTGCACTGCATGGCTCCATCCAGTGGTTTAGTGAATCACTTGATTAAAGTAGGGTTTTATTTTCCTATATTCAAACACAGTGTTACTGTTCAAACTGTGCGAAATGTTACAGTAGCCACAAATATTAAATATACTTGTTAAATAAAACTGTGTTTTTAATGAATACTTAGGCCTACGATGCCACTTTATTTTAACGGTAGTCATCATGGTGGTACTTGGAGAGCCTAGTGTTTTCAGAGGTGGTACTTGATAATTTATTTATTTATTTTTTAAGTTTGAGAACCACTGCTCTATCTAATCCAGTGGTTCTTAACCTGGGTTCGATCGAACCATAGGGGTTCGGTGAGTTGGCCTCTGGGATTCGGTGGAGGTCAAAACACACCCGACTTATCGTGTAAATACAAACTTCTCCTTATCGGCGTATTATGGATACGGCAACAGCTGACTGATTTGCAGGTGTGTAATTTGTTGTGAGTTTATGAACTGTGTTGGTTTTGTTGTTTGAACAAGGTGATGTTCATGCACGGTTCATTTTATGCACCAGTAAAAAAAACATGGTAACACTTTAGTATGGGGAACATATTCACCATTAACTAGTTGCTTATTAACATGCAAATTAGTAACATATTGGCTCTTAACTAGTCATTATTAAGTACTTATTAATGCCTTATACGGCATGACCTTATTATAACCCTAACCCTCTAACCCTGACCCTAACCAAATAACTCTAAATAAAGTCTTTATTACTTAGAATATGTTCCCCTAGTGTCCAAATAACTCTAAATTAAGTCTTTGTTACTTAGAATATGTTCCCCATACTAAAGTGTTACCAAAAACATATAACTTTGTCTTGAATTTGAATTTTTATTTGAATTTTTTTCACTAAAGAAGGGTTCGGTGAATGCGCATATGAAACTGGTGGGGTTCGGTACCTCCAACAAGGTTAAGAACCACTGATCTAATCATTGTATTTTATGAAGGGGTAAAATCTAAATTAATGTGCTTCTTCCTACTCCTTCTACGGGCATGTTGAATTGTGTAAATTTGTTTGAAAAAAAAAAAGATATTTATACCAGTGATTCTCAAACCGTGATACGTGTACCACTGGTGGTACGCGGACTCCATCCGGTGGTACGCCAAATAATCACCTGATTAAAGTACAGTGTTTTATTTTCCTATATTCAAACAGTGTCACTGTTTACATTGTGTGTAATGTTACAGTGATCAAAATATTAAATATGCTTGTTAACTAAAACCTTGCCTTGTTTTTACAAATACTTAGGCCTACTACGCTACTGTATTTTAATTTTGCCCATTATGGTGGTAATTGAAGAGCCACGTTTTTTTTTTTCTGAGGTTGTACTTGGTGAAAAAGTTTGATACAATATATACAATACAAACAATACAAAAAAGAGCTGGATTTAACATACAGAGGAGTGAATAAGTGCATGTGTGTGTGTGTGTGTGTGTGTGTGTGTGTGTGTGTGTGTGTGTGTGTGTGTGTGTGTGTGTGTGTGTGTGTGTGTGTGTGTGTGTACACTAACCGTCCGCACATGTAGAAAGGTCTAATCCACTGGGGGTTGAAAGCAGGGGGTGTCACGGTGGAGCTGACCCTATCACATATTCAGGTCAAACCAACAAAACGGTGAGGAGAGGAAGGTTCAAGTGAAGAGTCACCTCTTCAGGAGAAGACACTCACCTCACAGGCAAAAAAAAAAGAAAAACATTTGATGAATCATGAATAGCCGCGCTATGTTGTGACCATACTCCCCCTTATAAAAAAAATGACTATAAGGGGATTAGACATGAAATCACACATTGTAAGGTTTTCTAATGTGTTATGAATGCCTCCCAAAATCCAATTCAAATCCCAGGTTGCCAAATAAGCCTGAACAAATCCTCCACTTTGAAGATTCCACAGGTCTGGTCTGCAGGGCAGCTTTTTAGCACGCCATGTACGCACCTCCACGTGCACGCAGTAGGCACACAGACGTCTTCATTGGTAAACATTTCTTTTTCCCCCCGCTCCCTTATATACCTCAGTTCATAACAGAGGCAACGTTTGCGTGTGTGGCGACCTCCCTTTTACTTGACCTCCACTTTGTCGTCCTGCGTCCCCACTTTGCCTCCTTGTTGATCAGCTGTGTTTAATTGCATCCCTTTGTTTTTCGGCAGACTCCTGCACAAACACGCGACACAACAACAATTACGGCTTTAATTAAAAGGCGTCAACTTGGCAAACAAACACACACACAGACACACACACACAAACAGTGGCGGCCTTGTGGGGCCTATATTGGAGAACATGACCGTAAAATAAAACCCTTAGAATTACAAAATGTGTGGCAGTTTTCATAAAAACAACAACTATATTTTACATATATGACTGCATATTTGAATGGATTTTATTCCCAGAGTTGATGTTTTTTACTTATATTTTTCAATATATAATGAGCACATATGTGACCTGTGGGGTCATGTTGGAGTTAATTAAGTTGCATTTTTGTCATCCATAAGGAGAATGCGCATTATTGTAGTGATGGCATCATATCTCAGGCGAATTAAAATACAGCTTGTGCATGATCTTCATTTGGCTCTCATATCCACCCCTTTCTCTCTCTCTCTCTTGCACACACACACACATGCACACACACACAGTTTAATAATGGCACAATAAGAAAGATTAGAGTTTTGCTGCAAGATAAACTCAATCTTTTTCTCATATTCGTTATAAGTATATGCTATTGAGAATGTAAAACATTTTAGTGTAGCAAACTGTAAAAAAAAAAAAAAAAAAAAGATGAATTAAACGCCTTTCCTTTTCTTTTTTTAAAGCTTAGAATAAATTCCTCCAACACATTCCTCCTCTTCAACCATGCAGATATGAAGCAATCAGTTTAAAAAGATGTATAATATATGTGATGAATGCATGCCAGTATTCCAATTCCCAACAGCATGTCTTATTTGCTGTCTTTAATTATTTATGATGGATGTGTTTATTCTTTTTATTTCTAAATATAACGTGCAGAGGCAGCGATCTTGCACAAATGGCTCCCGTGGCTGGGTGAAAGACTCTCAGGTGGGATGGAGAAGGCCGGCGTGCGTCCTCTGCAGCCTCAGGTTGAGTGCAGCAGAGGCGGAGATAAAAGGCGGGAGTCAGGGGGAGCTGTGCAGCCCGCCAGGGGCGCTTAACTCCTTGTGCTTTTAAACGTCCTTTTAACACGCACGGTCCCCGCGGAGGCCCCGCTTTTACCATCCCATCAATTATTGAGCTCCTTGCGCAAGCGGAGATGCACCGTGAGAAACCGCTGCAGACGTACTCCTTTTGCACGCATTATTGCAATAATAGGAAATATATCACGATGAGGGAACCCCAAAATGAAGACATTGATTTATGCATGAATGCATATGCAATTTATTTTGTAAAAATGTAAAAATAAATAACCATGCAGTATTATTGTAATTAAATGTTTCCTTGCATTTAGAGATAATATAATTATTTGGCTATATTTAAAAACAAATAAGGTTTATGAATAAAATAATTAAATATAATCAAAAATGGATTGACTTTAAAATAATAATAATAATCTGGTATAGCATTTAATGAAATGTTTAGATATATAAAAAATGGTCATGCAGCCTTTTTTTTTATACCATGCATAAAAAGTTGCAAGCAATTATTGAGTTTAGAAAATATATATTTTTATTTCAATTATACGAATACCTGAGTGTGTGCTGCAGTTCGTTCCAAGAAGAAGAAGAAGAAGATGATGAAGAACCCTCTGCTCAGGTGAAAGCTGGTGTGCTGAAAGAAATCCGACTTGGGAAGATCCAAAACAAAACCTTTTTCCTCTGCGTTGGCATCTGTGGGGAGAGCGTGAGGGTTCAGTGCGCGTGTGCGTGTGCGTGTGCGTGGAGTGTGCACGGCCTTACTTATAAGCAGCCCTGAAGCCAGCCAGTGTGTGCCATATGTCAACTCATCATCAATATTGCAATATATACAACAAAGTAACACATGTCATCATTTAGTTTAATATCACCGCGATAATATAGAAAATGATTTAAAAAGTATTTTACCTTGCAGCTCGTTCTCCTCACTCGTCAACGTCTTCACCCTCCTCGTGCACACGTGCGTGTGCGTGTGGCGAATGAGATGAGGTCACTTTTTTTTTTACAAATAAATCTCTAAATCCTATTTTTGGCTACACGAGAGGAAGCAGGCGTCCTTTTTTTTTTTTTTTTTTTTTTTTTAACTCTCTCTCTGCAAATAGAGTGAAATTGGATTCATTTGTGCTACGATAGTCAAATAGTGCTAATGCATCTTGGGATATTTTTTTTTTTTTATGGAATTATTTTTTTAAGTGTTGTGCTGATGTTATTTCCACTTTGAATGTGCACTTGTCATCCGGGCCACTGGATGAGGACCGTGGGTCCAAAGTAGCTGCGTGACAGTCCTCGCCAGCCGTGGGAGAGAGCTGAGCTCCTATTGGCTGACACTTTGTACAAAATCCAACTCCAAGCACTTCACTCCCAACACACCAACAAATCGTAAAAGCGCACATGCTTCCTCCTCCTCCTCCTCCTCCTCCTCTTCTTCTTCTTCCTCCTCCTCCTCCATCATCATCATCATCCTCATCATCCTCATCATCATCAGTGCGCCGCTGCAGCAGTGCTTCCAAACCTGCAGCAGAAGCTCCACGTCCAACTTTCTTTTCTCACACTGCGGATTTTTCCTGCCATTTTTTCGGGCTTCTTTTTCTACTTTGTGGCCTCTTCGTTGTCGCTCGGAATCCAGCAGGACGTCGCTGATTCGCTATTGGCTGACTTTATTGGCGCAGGAGGACACGCACAAGAATATTTGCACTCTTTAGGGGCTAAGGTGGGTTCACTTTTGGGGCTTTTTTTCAACCCTTGAAATGTAAATAGCGCGGATAATGTTTAGCTATAAACATTAACATAACAATAAAAGACGTGGGGGGGGGGGGGGGGGGGTACACAATAAAAGACGGAAAATCTATGTTCTATAGGGATTACGAACGTTTTATTAAAATACTAATTAAAATAATAGTGTAAAAAACATTTCGTATTATCATTGTTATTACTTTTTTATATAAACTATTGCACATAAATATTGTCTTAAAAAAAAGTCCCCCCCCCCCCCAAAAAAAGAAAAAAGTAACAATAAAAATAAAATGCCTTTAGTTATACATTATCTAAAAAAAATTTATTCAATTATAGTAGAATTGAAGTTTAAGAATAAAAAAAATATATATGTATTATTTTGGGCCTTCTGTATTTTTAAACATTTAAAATTCATCTCTGTTCATCGTGTTGAATTTAGAGGGCAATAAAGCAACATGTCACATTTAATACACTATTAGTAAAATATGAAGAGCGTTCTCCTCCAAAACTATAATACATATATTAACCAAATATGACGCAATATTACTGCAATTATACTCGGATGATCTCGTTAATTAATCAATACATTTGAGAAAAAAATAGATGCATGATAATTACACTCCTGCATGGATGATGATTATGATGATGATGACTATTGAGCGACAGTGTGCAACTGGTCCACGGCCATTTTTTTAAAAACGCCTGACAGATTGAGAAGACGAGGTTACAACTGTAGAAAATAACGAGATGAGGGGAAAAGCATGGAGAATAATCACAACGGAAATCGATCAGTCATAATCAAGCACATTATTTGTCGTTAAATGTCACTGTCACCATTTAAAGTATTTTAACAATGCAAATAAGTAGTGTCAAAGCGCTTTGAGTACCTTGAAGGTAGAAAAGCGCTATACAAGTACAACCCATTTATCATTTTATAAATATATATATTTTACATTTTATATGGAAACTTAACACCAAACAAATTGATAGATTTGGTCAAACATGTTGTTTGTAAAAACTGTTTATTAATTATCGTATATTTTTTGGTTGCTATGTATTTGACTGTACTTGTTGCACTGTGTAAGTGTTGATTTTTCTAAACTCTAAGTGGAATTCTCTTCTTTTATTTTGGTTTAGGTGCCGACAGGAAGAGTGTGTGTGTGAGTGTGTGTGAGTGTGTGTGTGTGTGTGTGAGAGTGTGTTTGTGGGACCAAGACAGGACAGCAGGTCCCCTTCAGGATCCTCATCCATTTTCAACATTTTCTCCAACTTGAACCCCCAGACGAACATTAGCATGATGTCATATTTAAAGCAACCACCTTACACAGTCAATGGCCTCAGCTTAACCACTTCCGGGATGGACCTCTTACATCCGTCCGTGGGCTATCCAGGTGAGCGTCAACTTTATCCAAAAAAAAAAATAAAACATCCCAAGAATGGATGTCGGCTGTTAGACATTTATTTTAAAACAAATTAATGTTGTAGGTTGATTTTTGTGCATCTCTTTATAATGTCACCTGCAGCAGGTTTCGTAAATTACGCAATCCGCAACAAGGCCCATTGTCGTTATCTGTTAGACGTAATTATTATTTTTAAATGGTAATAAAAGAGTATATGTACATATTTAAATTTATATCTCCATTTTTTTACAGCGACGCCACGGAAGCAGAGAAGAGAGAGGACTACTTTTACCCGCGCGCAGCTCGACGTCTTGGAAGCGTTGTTCGCTAAAACGAGGTATCCTGACATATTCATGCGCGAGGAAGTGGCGCTGAAAATCAATCTACCTGAGTCCCGTGTACAGGTGAGTTAGCGTGTTCTTTGGTGGAAAATGTGGAAATTACTTTTCTTTTTTTTCTTTTTTTTTAACGTTTGTTAATTTGATGGATATTTAGACTGAATGAGGCCCCTAAAATGTAAAACAAAACATTTTCGAGTAAAAATTTAATCGTCCAATATATTTTTATTAATGAAAAAAAGGTTTTGTTTAGACGCATCATCCTACCAAAACACAGCATTGTGCATTAAAATGTCCTATAACACAATATTTGCTTCCTATTCAATTTGCTTAATTCTCACAGCTAACATACTTATCAGAATATGAGGAGAAACAAAACATATATTCCATAAGAAGACGAAATTAATGTCTAGATTATATCATACTCCATTGAACATATTCTACACTTTGTATTTGTTTTTACAGTTATAGTTGAGACATAACGATATTTTCAAACCCGATTGGAAGTGAAATTAAAATCGAATTTAAATAAGTCCTAAACTTGCATTAAAATATAGCAAATTTAACTGAAATAAACACCACGACTTTTAAGCATGTAATGGTTAAATCAAATAATCTAGATTTTTATTTTTATTTTTATTTTTTTTAATTGTGTTATTATTTTTTTTCGATTCTGAGGGAGTTAGAAAACGAAATAAAATGTTTACTAAAAACTTTGAGGGCATGGTTTTGCTAAAGCGTGTGTTCCTGTAATATTTCTTTATATTTTCCCTGTTTTTCTGTAGTTTGCTCATGCTACATGCTAATATTCGATTGTTGTTTGTATGTTACCAGGTGAAGTGCTATGTAAATCAAATGTATATGTGTGTGTTTTTTGTGAGAAAAGGAATTAAAAGGATAATGTGTGATAATATAACTGTGCGGCTTCCCGCAGGTGTGGTTCAAGAACCGGCGTGCAAAGTGTCGCCAGCAGCAGCAACAGCAGCAGAACGGCGGGCAGAACAAGGCTCGACCCGCCAAAAAGAAAAGTTCCCCGACCCGAGACGTGAGCTCCGAGAGCGGCGCCAGCGGTCAGTTTACTCCCCCCGCCAGCACCACCACAGTCCCGGCCATCTCCACCAGCACGGCGCCGGTGTCCATCTGGAGCCCGGCTTCCATCTCCCCGCTCTCGGACCCGCTGTCCACGTCGTCGTCGTGCATGCAGAGGTCCTACCCCATGACCTACACGCAGGCCTCGGGCTACGGCCAGAGCTACGCGGGCTCCACGTCCTACTTCGGCGGCATGGATTGCGGCTCTTACCTCGCCCCCATGCACCACCAGTTGTCCGGCCCGGGCTCGACCCTCAGCCCGATGAGCACAAACGCGGTGGCCGGCCACCTCAACCAGTCCCCGGCGTCCCTCCCCACGCAGGGCTACGGCACGTCCGGCCTGGGCTTCAACTCCACGGCCGACTGCCTGGATTATAAGGACCAAGCCGCGTCGTGGAAGCTGAACTTCAACGCAGATTGCTTGGATTATAAAGATCAGACCTCTTCGTGGAAATTCCAGGTCCTGTGAAGCCACGACAGACCCTCATGAAACTCTCACAGGAGGAGAGTCCTCACTTTTTTTTTTAATTTATTTTAGCACTGGCAAAGTTCTTCTCCTCACCTGTAGACCCTCATCCATGTCCGTCACACCTGTCGAGGACACATTTTCCACCTGCGAGGCCACGGAACTATCCCACTGGACCACGATGGACATGGATGCACTACTTTATTTAAGACAAAAAAAGAAGTGTTTATAAAGAATCAATATGTAGTTTCTAAGAGACAATCAGTGTGTGTCTTATATAAATGGTGTGTTTTTTTTATCTGTGCTAGCCTTCGATACTGTGATCTGTTGTATTGTATGCAATCTGTCAGACCCTCCACGCACCACACTCTCTGCAGCTTTTCGTGGGTAAGGGGGAGCACGCTAATGATTCGATGAGACTTTCCAAGTGGTATAGTAGTAATGATGACGGGTTACACACACACACACACACACACACACACACACACACACACACACACACACACACACACACACACACACACACACACACACACCTGTCCACTGGATCTCAACATGATTGTGGGTTCCAAAGATGCTGTGACCTCCCCCATTGAAAAGGCATGAATAATAACAATAAAAAAAATAAAAGAATAAGGTCCCATGATGAACTTTCAGTTAATCACGTTATGTGCTTGTCGTGGACGAATGAAACAAATAGTGGAGTTAAAAATACTGATTTTCATAGAAAATGTCACGCATTGGGTATTTTTTATTTATCAAAATTGTCATTGTATGTTTTATTTAAATTGTAAATTCAAAGCAAATTACTTCTTTTGTTTTTTTCACAGTGACACAGTAATTAACTGTAAAGTTCAATTTGGAGGGTCATGTTTTATTGCAATAATTTAAATCCAGTATTTTACTGTGGAAAAAAAAGGCTGTTAAATGCTGTGAAGTCCTGGTCATTTTTACATTGCAGTGTGAACATTTTTACAGTGGGGGGGGAGAAATTGTTTACATACTCAATTCAAACAGCCCCAGCAAAAGGAAAAAAAACACATGCAGTGTTTAATCCCATAAAAAAGATGTTAATTCCAACATGTTTGCCATAGCAACAGTGTGCGCACATTCAATGCCCAAGTATGTTTAAATAACACTCATTTGCATTTATTGTGCACAATCATCTAAAAAAAAAAATAGTAAAAATATACCATTTCATGGCATTCACAGTATTTTCTCACAGTAAAATACTGTAATGAAAATGTACTCCAACATTACAACAAATCCATCCAATGTTCTACCGCTTGTCCCTTTTGGGGTCGCGGGGGGTCGGAACAAATGACTGTAAAAATTACAATACCTTACATTTCACAGCAAAATACTGCAATTATAGTCTTCTGTAATATCACAACAAATGACTGTTAACTCAAACTGATTTGTCTCTGAAGACTTTCTACGTTCCAGACAGTGGTGGTGTGCTGTTCAAGTTATTAACAATAAAAGTACACTTACAGCATTTAGTTGTAACTTTAATTAATCACAAAAGCACAGCAAATTGCTATATTTTACAGTAAATGACTGTAAATGTTACTTTGAATGAATGCAATAATTAGTTAGTAATTTGCTGTAAATTTACAAAGCCAATGTTTACAATGGAAACAGGTTCATAATGTGTAACAAGGGGACTGACTCACTCACTAAAAGTCACTTTGACTTCCAAAGTGAAGAGTCAAGGATGCCGTCTAAAGAAGGAGGGGAGGGGGTGCTTGTGTTTATCTACCTGCTATACTTAAAACTCCCCAACAAAGTCAGAGACTATTATGGGATGTGTAATGAGTCGACATGGCTCTGTAGCAAGGCTAATTGTTAGAAGTCCAACATTCAATTAGCATCCTTGACATTGCCAATAATCTCTCTTTCATTGCAGCCTCCACTGGAGGAGAGCACTAATTAAAAGCCTTGCTTGAAATAATCGAAGCGTTAAAAAAAAAGAAGAAAAAAAAGACAAGAGACACTTTGATTCCACTCCTGGACGCTCGTTAGTGCGCATGTGTCATTTGTTTAAAAAGAAAAACGTCTAAGAGTCTTTAGATTTCACCCAAGGGTAAAAGTGCATGCAGGTTTGTCCACTAATATGCTGAGAAAGAGGCAGTGCGTCGTTATGGTGATAAACAATAAAACAATTGAATTAGGAGACAATAGCCGGACGCTTGAATATTCATGAGTTGAGTCTGCAATGGTGGGAACTATACTACACTTTCTACAAACAAACTATTTACTATACTCCACAGCATGCATTCTATAAGGGGTTTCCCCATGAATACCCGTTATTATGCAAGACATTGAAGTTTCTTGATTTTGAAACACAATATTGTGGTACAAGTTGGGCAACAACAAAAAAAACAAGTGCATTGATAGATGCACTAAATGACAACATGTTATTGTAACCCTGCAGCCGGCAGACCCTACAAAGTGCACAAGTCAGAGGAGAGATTAAAGATGGCCTTCACAATGTGTCATATGCATACAATGAGTTTTAATCAAGACTTTAGCGGCATATGGGCCCAACAGACGCTGCATTAATCCCCCCTGTTTTGGAGGGAGCGGCGGCGGGCTGCGCGGCGCCCCTCGGCCCCCGCAATGGGTGCTGCTGCTGCACCGGTCAAACCAGAAGAATGCGGCCTGCACAAGTGCATGTGCAAAAGGGGCATATTGAAAAAAGGAACAATAACACAATTTTAGACAATTGCAAGAAAGGGTAAAATGAATAAATGGTTGGGTTGGAGTAAAATAAAAAAACATTTTTAAACTTTTTTTTTGCAACTATTAAACATTATTTGGCAAATAAAGGTAAAGGTAGGAGAACTTTTTTTTTTTAGGGAAAAAGTTTTACTCACGTTTATATATCCATCCATCCATTTTCTACCGCTTATTCCCTTTGGGGTCGCGGGGGGCGCTGGAGCCTATCTCAATTATTATTGTAAACATGACATTTGAAAAGTGACCTAATAGCAAATAAATAAGCAACAATAATAATAAAGCCATATTTGCAAATGTGAATTATTTTAATGTCTGCTCCAAAATGGTCAAATGTCTAAACTTGAGTGAGTCACATTTAGGTCTGTCTTCATTGCCAGATACTTTCATTAGAATGAAATCACTAAGGCTAAATAATGTGTCAGAAAAGAAATATAAGCAACAGCATCAGGATTTCACAGCATCAACAGTATTTTTTTCACAGTAAATTGCTGTAAACAAAATTTACTGTAACATTACAACAAATGACCGTCAAAATTATGGTCCTTATTAGGGATGTCCGATAATGGCTTTTTGCCGATATCCGATATTCCGATATTGTCCAACTCTTTAATTACCAATACCAATATCAACCGATATAAACAGTCGTGGAATTAACACATTATTATGCCTAATTTGGACAACCAGGTATGGTGAAGATAAGGTCCTTTTAAAAATAATAATAATAATAAAATAAGATAAATAAATTAAATACATTTTCTTGAATAACAAAGAAAGTAAAACAATACAAAAACAGTTACATAGAAACTAGTAATTAATGAAAATTAGTCAAATGAACTGTTAAAGGATAGTACTATTAGTGGACCAGCAGCACGCACAATCATGTGTGCTTACGGACTGTATCCCTTGCAGACTGTATTGATATATATTGATATATAATGTAGGAACCAGAATATTAATAACAGAAAGAAACAACCCTTTTGTGTGAATGAGTTTGAATGAGTGTAAATGGGGGCGGAAGGTTTTTTGGGTTGGTGCAGTAATTGTAAGTATATCTTGTGTTTTTTTTATGTTGATTTAATAAAAAATAAAAAATTTAAATTAAAAAAACGATACCGATACCGATAATTTAAAAAAAGATACCAACCATTTCCGATATTACATTTTAACGCATTTATCGGCCGATAATAACGGCAGGCCAATATTATCGGACATCTCTAGTCCTTATATTTCACAGCAATTAGCTGCTATTTCACAGTACATCTGCTGTAATCGTAGCACTAAACACTGTAAAGTCAAACTGCTTTGTCTGTTAAGGGGTTCCCTAGATTACATTGCACACTCTTGTACAGTAAGCGGTGATATGCTCTTAAAACAAGAGAGTAATTAACGATAAAGTTACAATTGTGACGTCATAGCATATAGTTGTAACTTTATTGTAATTAACCGTAACAGCTCTGTAGTTGCAGTAATTTGCTGTAAAGATGTTTCCTAGTAAATTACTGTAAATGCTACTGTAAAAATAATAGCGAGTAATTTGCTGTGAATTTCCCCCAATTTTTTTTTACAAATTAATACAGCAGTAAATTAAGGAGGGACCTTAAAAGTGCTTTTCCAGGCTTAGCTGACTTTTTATCCAATCGTTAGGTTGGTGACATCGTCAATGATTTGGATAATCCTGTCAAAGATTGCATTAAATTGATTTGATAACAGATGTGTTTTTTAAATCAAGTCTAAAGAGGTTTAAAGTAAACACAGTAAAAAAAAAAAAAAAAAAGATGCTATATTTTCATTTATGACTGTCACATGAATCCTCGGAGGAGAAGTGATGCAAATAATGATAGGTTTGATCAAGTGTGCAAGGGAGAAAAAAAAAAAAATGTTCCTGATTTTTTTGTCTCATGCAAGCCTTTTTGTGTTCATTTTTTAATCAGGCATCATCCAACCAATCAAAGCAGGCATACACCCTGCAGGACACAAACAGTACAGCTTACCAGTCCATTAGTTACTTAGTTAAGGTTATTGAGCCTGATGAGGTTGCAACCTTGCATTACTGAGGTAATATTTGTTAAGAGACCAGGAATAAAAGCATCAAACACATAAGAAGATTAGCAGATATCAGCATATGTTTTGAAAAAGCTAATTATGATTAGAGGTTGAGTGGAAACTAATTCAATTGTTAAATGTGAACACGTTTTTGAGTTGTGGATGCGATAGAAGAGGTTCTTAACCTTTCTGACCTCAGGGCCCAACTTTTCCACTTCAGAAGGGCCGGCCCCTCTCAAATATTAACACTGAATTAGTAATCTTACTCTTGATCTTAATCGTTTTCACTAAATATATCTAACCTATACTTACACTTTACAACCTTGTCAAGTGATATGAAAGCATGTATTAATCACAAATAGTATTATTTTTTAACACCAAATACTGCTCAAATAAATACACTAAATTAATGATGAATATGTTTCTTAAGTAAACTGTCAATAAAATTAAAGTGCAAATGAAAATACAGCTTCACCACTTCGTCATAATTTTTGCGCTTAAGAAACTTCTCTATGACTCTAGATAAGACTTCTTCTGTTTGTTTGATATTGTCATTACTGCCACAAGTGGTGGAAAAAGTGTACTACAACTGAGTTCTACTGCGGCCCATATGGACCACAGCTGAGAAACAGATATTGTTTTGGCGAGCCTTTATCGGGGATATATATACAAACCCTGTTTCCATATGAGTTGGGAAATTGTGTTAGATGTAAATATAAACGGAATACAATGATTTACAAATCATTTTCAACCCATATTCAGTTGAATATGCTACAAAGACAACATATTTGATGTTCAAACTGATAAACATTTTTTATTTGCAAATAATCATTAACTTTAGAATTTGATGCCAGCAACACGTGACAAAGAAGTTGGGAAAGGTGGCAATAAATACTGATAAAGTTGAGGAATGCTTATCAAACACTTATTTGGAACATCCCACAGGTGTGCAGGCAAATTGGGAACAGGTGGGTGCCATGATTGGGTATAAAAACAGCTTCCCAAAAAATGCTCAGTCTTTCACAAGAAAGGATGGGGTGAGGTACACCCCTTTGTCCACAACTGCGTGAGCAAATAGTCAAACAGTTTAAGAACAACGTTTCTCAAAGTGCAATTGCAAGAAGTTTTGGGAATTCAACATTTAGGGTCCATAATATCATCAAAAGGTTCAGAGAATCTGGAGAAATCACTCCACGTAAGCGGCATGGCCGGAAACCAACATTGAATGACCGTGACCTTCGATCCCTCAGACGGCACTGTATCAAAAACCGACATCAATCTCTAAAGGATATCACCACATGGGCTCAGGAACACTTCAGAAAACCACTGTCACTAAATACAGTACGTCGCTACATCTGTAAGTGCAAGTTAAAGCTCTACTATGCAAAGCGAAAGCCATTTATCAACAACATCCAGAAACGCCGCCGGCTTCTCTGGGCCCGAGATCATTTAAGATGGACTGATGCAAAGTGGAAAAATGTTCTGTGGTCTGACGAGTCCACATTTCAAAGTTCAAAAGCCAGCATCTGTGATGGTATGGGGGTGCATTAGTGCCCAAGGCATGGGTAACTTACACATCTGTGAAGGCACCATTAATGCTGAAAGGTACATACAGGTTTTGGAACAACATATGCTGCCATCTAAGCACCGCCTTTTTCATGGACGCCCCTGCTTATTTCAGCAAGACAATGCCAAGCCACATTCAGCACGTGTTACAACAGCGTGGCTTCGTAAAAAAAGAGTGCAGGTACTTTCCTGGTCCGCCTGCAGTCCAGACCTGTCTCCCATCGAAAATGTGTGGCGCAGTATGAAGCGTAAAATACGACAGCGGAGAACCCGGACTGTTGAACGACTGAAGCTCTACATAAAACAAGAATGGGAAAGAATTCCACTTTCACAGCTTCAACAATTAGTTTCCTCAGTTCCCAATCATTTATTGAGTGTTGTTAAAAGAAAAGGTGATGTAACACAGTGGTGACCATGCCCTTTCCCAACTACTTTGGCACGTGTTGCAGCCATGAAATTCAAAGTTAATTATTATTTGCAAAAAAAAAATAAAGTTTATGAGTTTGAACATCAAATACCTTGTCTTTGTCATGCATTCAATTGAATATGGGTTGAAAAGGATTTGCAAATCATTGTATTCCGTTTATATTTACATCTAACACAATTTCCCAACTCATATGGAAACGGGGTTTGTGGGTTTGTATATATATATATATATATATATATATGTATATATATATATATATATATATATATATATATATATATATCGCCGCCCTATTGGTGATGTCCTGCATAGAGGTGAGGCGCAGTGTGAGATATTAATATAAAGCAAATAATATTTGCTTTGATGACCAACTGAGGTAATAATTTATTTCAGTAAATTTACATTTAGGTTGAGCCCCATTTTGAGGAAACATTTTTACTATGAAAGCTTGTTATGACAAAATAAATCTTCCTTATTGATGGCAAACATTTCAAACGCAATATAAGTGTTATTTGAAGGGAAAGCCTCTATGTTTAGATGGCGTGGCGAAGTTGGTAGAGTGGCCGTGCCAGCAATCGGAGGGTTGCTGGTTACAATCCCCACCTTCTACCATCCTAGTCACGTCCGTTGTGTCCTTGGGCAAGACACTTCACCCTTGCTCCTGATGGGTGCTGGTTAGCGCCTTGTATGGCAGCTCCCGCCATCAGTGTGTGAATGTGTGTGTGAATGGGTGAATGTGGAAATACTGTCAAAGCGCTTTGAGTACCTTGAAGGTAGAAAAGCGCTATACAAGTATAACCCATTTATCATTATCATTTATCTGAACTACAAAGGCCTAAAAAAAGCACTGGAAAGCCTGCATGCCGACTGATGCAAATCGAGTGTTTCCTAGACAATAAAGTTCATTTGACAACATTTCAAAGCCATTGTTTGATATCCGACGTCTGGCCTAAACGTGCACTTTTAACTGAAAAAAAGGGTGGGGGACAGGGTGGGGTGGCGAGGGGGTGGCGAGGGGGCGCAACAGCTGACATTTGACATTACGTGTGCGCCATGATCAAACTCCATGCTTAATGGCCTCAAACACACTTTGATCACAACTAGCTTACAAATGTAATGAGTTCATGGTGAACGCAGCTCCATTCTCACCACTGGCTGCACAGTACGTCACAAGCAGCAAGAAGAGTGGGGAAAAGAGCAGTGCCACAATGGAATTTGGGCCTATGTGGAATTAATCCCTGCAGGAACTAATTCATCCAGAAGAGGCAAACGTTCAAGTAATCAAAAGCTTTAATATTTACGCTCATTCCCACACTTCTACCTGGGAAAGGAGCTCTTCTCTCCTTATTAGAACAATTAACAAACACATTTACTCACTTACTCACATTACTAACTTAATACCCTCTCCCTTATTCCACTCTAGGTCTCTAAAGAAGGAAGTTTGAAAACATGAATTAGCTGAAGAAAATAAATATAATTGAATTCTAAACAAGCATTTCAGGAAAAACAGGCTGAAACGTTACACCTGTCTCTCCAAGTACCACCACAATGGCCAACATTAAAATACAGTAGCGTAGTATGCCTAAATATTCATTAAAATAAGGCAGAGGTTTTATTTAACAAGTAATATTTTTGGCCACTGTAACATTACACATAGTTTGAACATTAACACTGTGTCTGAATATAGGAAAATAAAAGACTGTACTTTAATCAAGTGATTCTTTGGCGTACCACTAGATGGAGCCGACGCACCACTAGTGGTACACATACCACAGTTTGAGAATCCCTGCATTAGACCTCAGTTCAAAGCATCAAAGAAATTTTGCAACACCTAAATCCAAAAAATAAAGGCCTGGCATGAACGATTCCACGCTGGACTTCTGCGTGTCTCAGTTCACTGAAAATCAAATAATTATCACGTGTCTTTAGCTTTTTGTTGCAAAAAGAAGGACCAGTCTCAACGAGGGGAGAACACAAAAACAGAGGGAAAAGTTATGTGAAGTAAGTGAGAATATGCAGCAAAACCTGGTTCCATAATGGCACTGGTGCCAACTTAAAGGGGACCGGAATACATACGTTTTTGTGTTTTGTAAAACACGACCAGGACTAGGGGGCTAACAATGTAACTGATGTAGTCACATATTGCGCCCAAAAAGCCCTCTAAAACATAAAAAAAAAACGCCAAAATGTCGTGACCTATTAACCAACCAAATATTAACCAAGTATTAGTGATATTGGTGTTATACGCCGATAAACTACTTTTAGTAACACAGCTCCTTGTTAACAAAGGTAACGTAGCCACTGCAGATATTCACATACTGAGCTGCTGCATCGCCTCTGAGTTGGTAAAAGTTCATTCTAGATCAGAAATCTTGCCTCTCACTTGTATACTAGAAAAGTTTGTGGCCATAAACTGAGAAGTTGGTCAACTTTGACATTTAACTTAGACCTGAAGACATTGCTAGGGAGATACTCGTTTTCTCCTATCTTTTTTTTTTATTGCCTGAGGAGTGAGGATTATGTTGAATTCATCTAAAAGAGGAACCCAAGTCTTGTGCTGGAAGATATAAACATCCCATCGGTCAGCGTCCCACTGAGAGTGGACATTGTACAGTAAGGGATTGTTTTATTATGTTTGTAGTTTGTATTTTTTGTTTAGTACTTAGCAACAGTGCTACTTTCTGGATAGCTTATCACTTATTTTCTAAAACCTGCAGCTCATCCTCCGTATCTTAAGTTTAAAAAATGCAAGGTTCTAGATCATTATTTGTAAAAAAAAAAAAAAAAAAGTAGTCATCGTCGTCTCTCATGAAGTCTTCCATGATTTGTAGTTGTTGTTGTTGTTGTTGTTGAAGGAAATAGCGAACGTTGTGATGCGCTCTATGAAATCAATGCGCCAAAAAATAAAAGATCCAGCAAGGCTTAAAATGACCAAAATAGGTAAATATTTCATGTTTTTATGAATGTGCCTGCGACTACAGTACATACTTACATACAGCATGTATATATGCCAGATCGCTGGTAATTAAAAGGTTTATTCTGAAGGATTACTACACGTCACAGGATTTGGATTGTATGTCTGTGACTGAGACCTGGCAGTGTGTGGGTGAGTCTGCTGCCTTCTCTCAACTTTTGCCACCTGATTGTGCATATTTTAACTCTCCAAGAACCACTCCGGAGGAGGAAATAGCGATCCTTTTTAAAAAAAGACCGCTACCTGCAAATCACTCCCAGCCCCCTCTTTCTCCAGCTTTGAACTGTGCCTGTGTGAGCTCTCTCCCTCCAGCCCACTACTGTGTGCTGTGACTTACCCTTATTCTAATTATAACACACACTTAATAAATGACTCTTCTGAGTATTTGTCCAGTGTTCAGTTTCAGTTTATTTGGAACATGCATACGATACAATGTAATGCATCACACGATTCCGGTTGTTTCATTACAGCACGTCCGAAAAGGAGTAGGAAGAAGCTGAGACGATTTAATCTTATACTCCTTTTCATACCATAGAAATTTTATCCACTTTCCTTGTTCTCTGTAACAGAACAGTGAACAAATAAATAAAAAATAAATAATATACCATAGTAAGCAAACAAATATTAAATACATAAATAATCTTTGTCTCAATAAAAAAGAAAAAAAAATGGTTCAAGATGTTCATCATAATTCTTGTTCTGTGTACTTTGTGAACATTTGTAGTTTGAACAGTCTTAAACTGAATCATATTGGTGCTTTGTTTGATTTATTTGGTTAATCCAATCCATAATTGAATTCCATTTACGGATATGCTAAAGGTTTTAAGTGTTGTACGAGCATACAAATGTTTTAAATCAGATGTTCCTCTAAGGCAGGGGTCACCAACGCGGTGCCCGCGGGCACCAGGTCGCCCGTAAGGACCAGATGAGTAGCCCGCTGGCCTGTTCTAAAAATAGCTCAAATAGCAGCACTTACCAGTGAGCTGCCTCTATTTTTTAAATTTTATTTATTTACTAGCATGCTGGTCTCGCTTTGCTCGACATTTTTAATTCTAAGAGAGACAAAACTCAAATAGAATTTGAAAATCCAAGAAAATATTTTAAAGACTTGGTCTTCACTTGTTTAAATAAATTCATTTATTTTTTACTTTGCTTCTTGTAACTTTCAGAAAGACAATTTTAGAGAAAAAATACAACCTTAAAAATGATTTTAGGATTTTTAAACACATATACCTTTTTACCTTTTAAATTCCTTCCTCTTCTTTCCTGACAATTTAAATCAATGTTCAAGTATTTTTTTATTTTTTTATTGTAAAGAATAATAAATACATTTTAATTTAATTCTTCATTTTAGCTTTTTTTTTTTCGACGAAGAATATTTGTGAAATATTTCTTCAAACTTATTATGATTAAAATTCAAAAAAATTATTCTGGCAAATCTAGAAAATCTGTAGAATCAAATTTAAATCTTATTTCAAAGTCTTTTGAATTTATTTTAAAAATTTTGTTCTGGAAAATCTAGAAGAAATAATGATTTGTCTTTGTTAGAAATATAGCTTGGTCCAATTTGTTATATATTCTAACAAAGTGCAGATTGGATTTTAACCTATTTAAAACATGTCATCAAAATTCTAAAATTAATCTTAACCAGGAAAAATTACTAATGATGTTCCATAAATTATTTTTTTAATTTTTCCAAAAAGATTCAAATTCAACTTGTCTTTGTGAATCACCCTTTTCTGACATGAACTTCATCAAGAACAAACACAGAACACACCTCACTGATGCACATCTGCAAGACTCACTCAGAGTTGCAGTGTCAAATAAGTTACGCATCAGAGTACAACACACTCGTTAACAGCATGCAATGCCAGGCTTCCCACTCACTGACAAAGATACAGATAACAGATTTGGTGTCCAGTTCAAAGTGTGACATGATTTATTTAAAAATTTGAGAGTTGCCTTTTGTATTTTACATTAATTATTATTTGTACAAACATGGTGCAAAGTAATTCATGATTTGTTAAAAAATGTTAGTGGCTAGCTAGTTAAAATGGGATATTGTGATTTCACAAGACTGTCTTAGAAGTGATCATTTGAAAATGTTCAATTTGAAAAATGTGCACTTAGAGAAAATATAAAAATAAAATGTTGCATATTGATATTTATCTGTTTCTATATATATTTATTGTGAGAAATCATTAAGATGATCAGTGTTTCCACAAAGATAAATATCATTAATTATTAATAATAACAGAGTTAAATGTAAATTGAGCAAATTGGCTATTTCTGGCGATTTATTTAAGTCTGTATCAAACTGGTAGCCCTTCGCATTAATCAGTACCCTAGAAGTAGCTCTTGGTTTCAAAAAGGTTGGTGACCCCTGTTGAGAAGAATTGTTGAACATTCTTGGGTAGCAGGTTATAGTTTGCTTTATACATCATTTTAGCTGTTTGCAAATGCACCAAATCGTTGAGTGTGGTACCTAAATATGACAGACTTTTAATTGTTGGAGACCTCAATGTTCATGTCTGCTGTTCTCTGAAGCCACTCTCTAAAGATTTTTGACATATTTTGGACTCTTAATTTTGTGCAACATGTTGCTGGTCCCACGCGCTGGATCTTGTAATGACATATAATCTTGATTTACTTAACATTCAAGTACATGATGCTATCTTCCCTGACCATATGCTCGCGTTGTTTCAATTCTACTCGCCCTGTCTTGTGGAAAATGCAGCAAAGTTAAAGCATCTACTGCAGCTGAGTTCTCTTCTGCCTTTTATTCCACCCTGGACACCCTGCCCTCTCACTCTTTAAACACAGAAGATTTGATGTCCCACATTTCAAACTTGTTGTCAAGTTCTTGATTCCATAGCTCCTTTTAAATCCATGCGCCCTAAGGCTAAAGGTGAGCCGTGGTTAAATGACGTCACAAGAGAGGCCAGGCGTCAGTGCAGACAGGCGGAGAGTAAATGGAAGGAGGACAAGCTTCATGTTTCCTATGCCATCATGAAAGACTCGTGGAAAGTGTACCAGAACATTCTGAGGGTAGAAAACAAGCACTTTTCTGACATAATTACAAGTAATTTTGACAACCCACGTGTTTTATTTAAAACAATTTATTATATTTTAAAGAGGTCTGTGGTAAATTTTTTGACAATTTTATTGATAAGGTTAACACAATTAGGGCAAACATTTCTCTCCCATTTTTTTGACCCTTCTATTCTTGTCCCCTGTCCAGTCACCTTCCAACAGTTTGAGCTGCTGTCCCTGTCCACAGCTCAAACCTGCAGCATGTTCCACGGACTTAATGCCACCTTGTCTGTTCAAAGACGTCTGGGATGTCATCGCTCCCTATGTCCAAGAAATAATTAACAGCAGACTTGCTTCAGGGACTGTCCCAAATTATTTTAAGCAAGCTGTCGTGGAACCTCTGCTAAAGAAGCCAAGTTCAGATGCCTCTATTTTATCAAATTTTAGACCCATTTTAAAGCTTCCTTTTAATTCAAAGATTTTAGAGAGAGCTGTGCTTCTACAATTAGTTTTCTCTTGATTTGCACACTTTTCTTGATGTTTTTCAGTCCGGTTTTAAAGCCTTCCATTGCACTGCATCTGCACTTTTAAGGGTTTTTAATTACCTTTTAATTCTGGCGATTCTGCCATTTGAATTCTTAAGTTAAAGTTAAAGTTAAAGTACCACTGATAGTCACACACACACACACTAGGTGTGGTGAAATTACCCTCTGCATTTGACCCATCCCCTTTTTCACCCCCTCGGAGGTGAGGGGAGCAGTGAGCAGCAGTGAGCAGCAGCGGTGGCCGCACCCGGGAATCATTTTTGGTAATTTAACTCCAATTCCAACCCTTGAGGCTGAGTGCCAAGCAGGGAGGTAATTGGTCCCATTTTTATAGTCTTTGGTATGACTCGGCTGGGGTTTGAACTCACGACCTCAGGGCGGACACTCTAACCACTAGGCCACTGAGTAGGTTCTTCTAGATCTAACTGCTGCATTCAACACAGTGGGTCACACCACTCTCATTAGTCACTTAGAACAATGTGTGGGTTTAAAAGGCACACCCTTGAAATGGTTCAGGTCATATCTGACAGAACTTTTAATAAAATCCAAATTGATGATTCTGCTTCGACCTATGCTCCCTTGTCCTGTGGTGTCCCTCAGGGTTCAATCCTAGGACCAATCCTGTTTTCAGTGTACATCCTGCCCATTCAACACATTTAGAAAAATATATAATATATCATATCATCTTTATGTGGATGATACGCAAATCTATGTCCTTTTAAAAAGTGACATGTTTAAAATCACTTTTAAATTGTTTTAAGGACATGAAAGCCTGGTTGGCGGTAAACTTTCTAAACTTAAATGAGAAGACGGCAATCATTTTATTTGACTCAAAAGTAAAACAGAATGATGCCTTGTTTAAAACCCACAGTCACAAATCTGGGTTTTAAATTCAACAATGATTTTAAATTGGAACAGCAGATGTTGTGCGATCTAGTTTTTTATCATCTAAGAATTTTAGCAAAAATTAAATCAGTTTTATCTTTTAACGACTTGGAGCGGGCTTTTATTTCATCACGTTTGGACGACTGCAACTCCTACGTTGGAATGAAGCAGGCCTCAATCGCTTGATTGCAGTTAGTCCAAAATGCTGCTGCTCGCCTTTTAACTGGCACTAAAAAACAAGAACACATTACCCCCATTTTAGCATCTCTTCACTGGCTCCCAGTTTGATTTGGAATTTATTTTAAAATATTGTTGTTTGTTTTTAAATCTCTTAACAGATTAGCGCCACAATATATGTCTACCTTTTAACAATGTACAATGTCTCTGAGGTCATGTGAGCAGTTTCTTCTTGTCGTCCCCAAAAAACTGTTTAAAATGATCGTGCATTTTCTGCTGTGGCTCCAAAACTTTGGAACAATATCCCTCTTGCTATTCTGACGGCTCCCTCTTTAATGAGTTAAAACATATTTTTACTCTTTGGCTTTTGTACCAGCATGAGAGTTGTGTGATTTTAGTCTATTTTATTTTCTCTGATGTATTTTATGTGTTTATTTTATAGTTAAATGTTTTATATTATTGACTCTCTTAGTATGTATGTCTCAACTTGTGTGCAGCACTTTGTGAAACTTCTATTGTTGTTTTTTTGCTATATAAATAAAGTGGATTGGATTGGATATGAAATGTCCTCGGATGTTTTTTAGAGGGCTTTATAGGCAGAATTGTCAGAGTTTGTAGGTGACGAACCCCAAGATGCAGAGAAGGCGGAAGGCGTTATACGGGAAAACAGGCAAAATGGAAACAGAAACCAGAAAACAGAAAAACTGGAAATAGCAAACGGCTAACAGGATCTGGCTAACAGGAAAACAAAAAGCTAGGAGAAACCAACCGTAAATAGCTATAAGGAACAGCTTACCGCTATGACGACAGCGACAAGGACAGGTAGACACTATAATGACATTGGCAATGACAATCAGGTAGTGATGACAATGATCCAGCAGTGACTGGAGGGTAGGGCAGGTATAAATAGCAGCTGGCTGATTGACACCAGGTGTGGCCAGGTGCCAATCAGCCACAGCTGAGGGGACACAGCACTCAGTGAGAAACAGGAAACAGAACCAAAACAAGAGCGCTGACAGGAAATACTACACACACACAGAGGAAAAACTCAAAACATAACTAAACCGTCAGTGACAAACCTGACAAGAATAGATCAAATCCCCATTACATGCATTTTTAGAGGACTCTTGCTAGCGTTTTGTTACGATTTAGAATGCATGAAAAAAAAGAAAGATACGTGTTCTTGTCTCACCTAAGGATTGAGAATGAAAGGCAAAATAAAAAAATGTGTAGTACCCGTTTAAGCAGTAGTAACCAGACTAAAAAAAAAAGTAGCCATTGGTGCTTTTTTTTGGTGCGAAATAAATGCAGACTCAGCCACCTGCAACAAGTGCATGGCGGTGATAGTGCAAGTAACATTCTTGTAAGTACACTCAATTATTTTTGACCAGCAGTGTAAAGATAGTCTTTAGTCTGACGCTCTTTTTACACTTTATTGCCGAAACAGCATCCCTCACCACACTATTTGCAGCGCTAGGGTAGCCAATAGCAACAACAACCACACATACTTCCTCATTATGCACCAATGACAGTTAAGAACACACTTTATTATAAGTATCAAACATAAGTTGTTTTTTGCATGTTTTCTATGTTATGTTTTGCTGCAATTATTGTGACAATTTGTTGTAGATTGTATTCCTTATTTTTAAATGTATTACTTATCATTTGATTTATATAATTGAAATGTTTAAATTACTAGTCTGTTCAACTTGAATGTCATGAAATTCCCTAAAAATGAAAAGTCATTGGGTTTTTTTTTCGACAAAATGGTTTTCGCAGCATCCGGTTTTTGACGAAAATTTCCACACCCAAATTTGACCCGTTTTTTCAGATACAATCAAACATTGCACTTAACAAAGTAGTTTGATTGCCTGCGTATCAATCAGCGACATTGAGTGTCACGTTAGTGACTCAGTCTCTCTGCTTTGTTTTTCAGTACAACTGCAAAATAAGCCACCATTGTGATAAAACAAAGTTGAGAGTGGCATCACTTTAATAAAGAAGGTGAGAAACAATATTGAATTCAAGTAAAAAAAAATTGTAGAAAATTAAGAAATAAACGTCACTCTCTGCTCTACTCCTTGTCACCGTCTTTGATGTTAAAAAAAAATCTATTTCATCTATCAACTATAATTATTCTCAAATGTCTTTTGTGTATCCATTTTTAGGTGTCTGGAATACATTAATTAGACTTGCATTATTTCTTACCGGAAACAAATCTAATACAATTTGGTCATCGTCTGACATTATGGAAAAATTAATAACAAAAACCGAGGTTATTATAGTAATTGTTTCCTAAAAGAAATTTTGGTTTTGAATTTGAGCAAATCAGAGGTCAACCAGCGTTCCTTAGCTGTTTTAGTTTGACCTTTGAGGTTGGGCTGTGCTGCATGAGGGTGAAACGTCAATGAAATGCTTCACATTGTTATCAGGCACAAGTTATAAGCCTTTGGAATTCACGGCTGCCAGTGTGTGCGCCCCCACTCAGTGTGCCCTGAATACTTGAAAGCAGGCTTTTCAACTTCTGGAAAAAAAACTTCCTCAAGCAGCCTCGAACAAACTTGATTTTAAATAAAAAGACTAAAAGATGCAGGACAAAAATGTTCGTTGAAGGTTTGGAAGAGCATAAATTCTCCAGTAGGCAATGAAGTAAAACTGTTTCATGAAACGGGCAGCAATCAAACCACATCTTCTGCATTCCTAATTTCCAATTCCACACATATTTCCCAAGACCATAGAATGATTATTCTTTATGTTCCCACATGCATCCTCAGCACCGCCATCCCATTAGTAATTATAAGACTGGTCATGGGGGGATCATATTGTTATATTGTTTCATTATGCATTATCAGATTTCATAAGCATAGTGACATTTCTGGAAACGTTCTCATGTTTGTCAAAGTGTAACTCAGGTGAAACTTTGAAATATTGGTTCCTCACAAATTACACGACATGCAACATGAAAGCTCCTTAGAAACGCATGATCAAAGACAACCACAGTGTATCCTAGTGATGGGTTGATGAGGCGTCATGAAGCATTTCGACACATTGCAAAACTGTATTGATACTGTGTCACTAAATACTGACATCTGCTGGACATTAAAAATCCCTACAGGCAACCTATGGACCGACTCAACTGACACTGATTTTATGACCTAGTACAGGGGTCGGGAACCTTTTTGGCTGAGAGAGCCATCCATCCATTTTCTACCGCATATTCCCTTTGGGGTCCCTGAAAGCCAAATATTTTAAAATGTATTTCCGTGAGAGTCATATAATATTTTTTAACACTGAAAACAACTAAATGCGTGCATTTTTAAGTAAGACCAACATTTTTAGAATATAATAAGTCTCTTATTCTTTTTAATAACATTGTTATTCTGAAGCTAACCAATAATAAAAAAAAATACTTCTTACCATTAATTTGACTTCTTGAACAGGTGCGATTGAAAACGGATGGATGGATTAAAATGTATGAGAATGGTTATAATTTGAACGTTATTTTTAACACTGTGATTACCAGTGGAATTATTAATTACTTATCGTGTTAAGCAATGTCAGCTAAGATTTATCTGAGAGCCAGATGCAGTCATCAAAAGAGCCACATCTGGCTCTAGAGCCATAGGTTCCCTACCCCTGACATAGTATATACAATAATATAAACCAAGTCATTAGATACAGTCAATAAATAATGTGAACATGTATCATAACATGGAAATCTAAGAGAACGTGTTGTGAATGAGGATGCTTGTGGACTGGGAATTATTTATTTATTTTTTTTTACACATTTTTATTTTTTTTAAAAAACAGTTTTTCCAACGTATTAAATTTTAGACGATTTCTCTTCTTAGTTATTATTTCTCCGGCTGTAGAAAAGACCCGCTCACAGGGCACAGAAGAGGCGTCAGTGCAACACAGTTCGCGTATCGGTCACGTGACCGAAACAGCTCATGATCGGTCACGTGACTTTCTAAAAGCGGTACGTGCACTGACTCAGGGTTTTGCTCTATGAGCTCGACGCATGCACCGATGCATCGGTGTTGCCGGACCCATCACTAGTGTATCCCACTGGACATCTCCTGAAATTTCTCAAACAATTGATAGCGTGATAAAGAACAAGTTATTACTCCATAGAATCCATTTTTAAATTATTTTGTTCGTGAACATGAAAAGCACCTCCAATATTTACTCTAGTTTTACCTCTTTGTTTTTCTAGTCGTTTTCGTCTGCATGGATGCTTTATCTTACACACGTTTTCTCGGCCTGCCAGTGTGTGTATACATGCAGAATCAGGTGCACGTTGTTAGCCATAACTGGCACTGCTTCTGTGCATGTACATGTGCAAGACAGCTTTGATTGACAGCCACAAAAGCCAATCATTTTATTTGGGCCAAAAGGCAGTGTTTACAAAGTTGAACTTAAAATTGTGACAAATAGACATTTATTTGTTAAACCTGTTCTCTATTGGTATTTGATATCCGCTAGTAGTTGTCCTATATGTTTTATTTTTCTATTATTGTTATTTTAATTCTTAATTTTTTAAATTTTAAAATCACATTTTAATTGTCTCTTGCTTGTCTTGTCTCACTTTGAGATTCTAGAAAATATAAAGTGTGTCTTAAATCAAACATATTTGTCAGGCTTGTCCCTGACAGTTTGACTATGTCTTAGTTTTTCCTCTGCGTTTGTCTTTGTTTCCTGTCAGCACTCTTATTTTGGTTATTTCCTGATTGTCTCCCTGAGTACTTTTTCCCCTCAGCTGTGGCTGATTGGCACCGGGCCACACCTGGTGTCAATCAGCCAGCTACTATTTAAACCTGCTTTGTCCTCCACTGGGTGTTGGAGTATTGTCGTGTCGTTGTTTGCTGTATGCTGTCGTTGCTAGCTGTGTGCGTTAACCTATTCCCTGGATCCTGACTCCTTTTCCTGCTTCCTGGTTTCTGGTTCGTGTTTTCCTTTTCTTATTTTTGAACATTAAAACCATGTTTTCTTGTACCAAGCCTGCCGCCATCTGTGCATCTTGGGGTTCGTCAACAACACACCTTGACAGAATACTCCAACCAAATTCGAAGCTCGCAGAGATGTCCATGGCGGAGAGGCTTAACAAAGCTTTGGAATTAATGGCTAAATTAAAGAAAAGCACTCAGGGAGACAATCAGGAAATAACCAAAATAAGAGTGCTGACAGGAAACAAAGACAGGAAACAAAGACAAATGCAGAGGAAAAACTAAGACATAGTCAAACTGTCAGGGACAAGCCTGACAATATTATCATTATATAAAATTGCAAACTGCACCTTTAAAATGCAGTTGTCTCGTGGTGAGGAAGTTGGTAGATTACAGGTTCATCAACCAAGCAACAACATAATCTACTGGCATTACAGTACATGCATGTTGCTGTAGGTTTTTTTTTTAATTTACTGTAATGATGAGGTATGTATTTACACTTCATGATGGTAAATTTTGTACGTTCACGTTAGGGCTTCCAATGTTATGGTATTAACACGTGCAATCAATCACAAAAATATATTGCATTAATCACAAATGCATATCAATCACACAATTTATTTTTATCGCACGTTTCTTTGCTTTAACCGTGGAAGGTTACCTGAAAGGTGGTTATACAGTAAATGATCAGGTCAATGCATATGTTCAGTTCAGTTTATTTTGAACATGCATACAATACAATTACAGTGTATTTCCATATTTCCAGTTGTTTCATTACAGCATGTGCGAAAAAGAGTAGAAAGAAGCAGAGCTTATTAGTACAAAGATGAATGAGGAAACTCCAGCTCGTGTGCTCGGTGGCAAATTTCACTTCAGTACACACCGTGACTGGACTTTAAATAAAACTGCAAAGTTTTGGGGAAATAAAGAATGTGCATTCAAGTAGGGAACTAATAAAGCAGGGGTTCTTAACCTTGTTGGAGGTACCGAACCCCACCAGTTTCATATGCGCATTCCCCAAAACCCTTCTTTTTTTCAAATTCAAGATAAAGTTACTATATGTTTTTGGTAACACTTTAGTATGGGGAACATATTTTAAGTAACAAAGACTTAATTTAGAGTTTTTTGGACACTAGGGGAACATAATCTAAGTAACAAATACTTCATTTAGAGTTATTTGGTTAGAGTTCGGGTTAGGGTTAGGGTTATAATAAGGCCATGCCAAATAATGCATTAATAAGTACTTAATAATGACTGGCGCAGTGGAAGAGTGGCCGTGCGCGACCCGAGGGTCCCTGGTTCAATCCCCACCTAGTACCAACCTCGTCATGTCCGTTGTGTCCTGAGCAAGACACTTCACCCTTGCTCCTGATGGGTGCTGGTAGCGCCTTGCATGGCAGCTCCCTCCATCAGTGTGTGAATGTGTGTGTGAACGGGTAAATGTGGAAGTAGTGTCAAAGCGCTTTGAGTACCTTGAAGGTAGAAAAGCGCTATACAAGTACAACCCATTTATCATTTATTTATTTATTTAAGAGCCAATATGGTACTAATTTGCATGTTAATAAGCAACTAATTGATGGTGAATATGTTCCCCATACTAAAGTGTTACCATGTTTTTTTACTGGTGCACAAAATGAACCGTGCATGAACATCACCTTGTTCAAACAACAAAACCAACACAGTGCATAAACTCACAACAAATTACACACCTGCAAATCAGTCTGACTTCTGCTGTTGCCATATCCGTAATACGCCAATAAGGAGAAGTTTTTATTTACACGATGAGTCGGGTGTGTCTTGACCTCCGCCGAACCCCTGAGCCCGACTCACCGAACCCCTAGGGTTCGATCGAACCCAGGTTAAGAACCACTGTAATAAAGTACAAATGAATTAAAAACGGTACAATACTGCATATAAAAAATACCGGTCTATTTTTTTTCCCGGACACGTGGTCATGTCGCGACATAGCTGGTAAAACGAGCAAAGGTGCATGTTAGGAAACACACCCACACGGAGTACTTACAAGCAGAAACAGTGTGGGGATAGAAAACGGAGAATGGGCACATTTTGACTTAAAACCTAACAATAAAGTTAGCGCTATAAACACTGCAGTGCCGCTGTGCAAGAGGTGCTTAGCTATTGCTCTTGCTGTTGTTAGCTGGCCGGCGGCTAACGTCCATCTGCAGTCGGCAGTGATTTAGCTACTTCGAAATCCTAATCCTCGTCGGCGTGGCGAAAAATAAACTATGTTTCTTACAAATATCAGGACGAGGAATTGCTAAACATGCTTCAATACACACAGTAGGAGGATAAAATAACTAACCGCGAACAGCAAGCTAGCGCTCCTGAATGCCACGGGTGGATTCACACAGACATCGACTGTAACGATATTAAGTACAAAAGCCGTATATGGTAGCTACTACAATGATTACATCAATGTTTTTTATTATCACATAATCTTTTGTCTTTTTCAATGTTTATAAACCCATGTAATATGTCCATGGACACAGGAGAACTTTATTTATGACCAATGCATGTAACTACTGTAACTACTTGGTGTTGTAATGACACAAAAAATTTGTAGTATCACCCAAAACTTGTGTAAAGTATCAAACAACAGAAGAATAAGTGATCATTGCATTCGAACAGTAGTGTAGATAAAATGTGTTAAAACAGAAAGTAAGCAGATATTAAAAGTAAATGAACAAGTAGATTAATAATCCATTTTCTGCCGCTTATCCCTCATAATTTTGTCAAAAAAATAATATGTTACTGCATATGTCAATGTATCATAAGATTTTCTGTAAAAAATTAACCCAATAATGACATTTGTTTGGTCCCCTTTATTTTGAAAAGTATCAAAAAGTATAGAAAAGTCTCGAAATATATTTTGGTATCAGGACAACCCTACAGTCAAGTAAACATTTAAAAAAATGTTTGTGAATAACATTCTGTCAATAAAATTACATTTGTGACAAAAATATTAGGGTATTTTTCACAATTTCCAATCAAAATCAAAATCATGCATTGAAGTAATTAACTGTGATTATTTAAAATTCAAGTGTAATTGATCTAAAAAAAAAGGCCAATTGACAGCCCTCGTCTGTAAGGTCTAATTCAAATACAGTGAAACATGCAGACACAACCGAAAGCAAAACTATATACCGTATTTTTCGGAGTATAAGTTGCTCCGGAGTATAAGTAGCACCCGCCGAAAATGCATAATAAAGAAGGAAAAAAACATATATAAGTCGCACTGGAGTATAAGCCGCATTTTTTGGGGACATTTATTTGATAAAAGCCAACACCAAGAATAGACATTTGAAAGGCAATTTAAAATAAATAAAGAATAGTGAACAACAGGCTGAATAAGTGTACGTTATATGAGGCATAAATAACCAACTGAGAAGGTGCCTGGCAGAGGTGGGACCAAGTCATTGTTTTGCAAGTCACAAGTAAGTCTCAAGTCTTTGCCCTCGAGTCCGAGTCAAGTCCCGAGTCAAGACAGGCAAGCCCCGAGTCAAGTCCAAAGTCAAGACTGGAAAGTCTAAAGTCAAGTCCTAAGTCCTGCATTTTGAGTTTCGAGTCCTTTCAAGTCCTTTTAACCACAGACTAATATATTAACACAGATTGTGTATGCTTTTCAAACGTATTTATTTATTAAAACAAGTGCATTTTAAATTGCAGGAAAGAAAATTGTGCTGACATTGCACTTCATAATAGCACTGTTAACCAGTCATTTTAAACATTAACTCATTCCTTTACAGAACAAACACATTGAAAAATAAAGTGCAAATGTACTTATTTGTACAAAAGTGTTAACATTGAAAAAACATGACATATATGTGAACATAACAAAAAAGTTGTACTTTTTATATGTCAGGGCCCTATGCTGCATTGCATTTGCAAAAGACCAAATTAGTCAAGAGTCTGTCAGTCATTTGTGCACGATGGGGGCGTAGTATGATGCCACCATGGCTGAAAACTCGCTCCACTGGAGCACTGGAGGCAGGCACTGCCAAGACTCTCATGGCCACTCGGAACAGTGAAGGAAGAGTCTTCATGTTCAATGCCCAGAACAAAAGGGGGGGGGGAGTTTTTTTGGGTTGGTGCACTAGTTGTAAGTGTATCTTGTGTTTTTTATGTTGATTTAATTAAAAAAAGAAAAAAATATATATATATATATTTCTTGTGCGGCCCGATACCAATCGATCCACGGACCAGTACCGGGCCGCGGCCCGGTGGTTGGGCACCACTGAGGTAAACAACCAACAGTATGTCAGAAAGCTAGCTAAAACGGTACACATATTCATAATATAGTATACATTTTAACTGACCTTTATTTTACTATTTTTGTCTTTTTTTAGGTGGCTAAAATACGCGGTGCTGCTGACCGCCGTCTAACGTTACGTGTGATATATTGACTAACGTAACCCTGCTTGAAAAAAATCACTGAACAAAAAGTATGAATAAGGTAGTGAACTGCAACAGATTCCCGTGTTTGCAATAACGTTATAACGTTAGCAGTGAGTTTACAGCCTCACTGATTTAACTACACAGCAAATAAAAGTCACGTTACTTAGCCAATAAACGTTATCTTACATTCAAAACTTACTGTTCTTTGTGCAACTTAAAATGCCGGACGAAGTTGGAAGTTGTTGCCTCTCCATCAGTAATTTTCGAACCGCATGTGTTGCATACTGCAAACCGTTTTGTGTTGACCACCTCGTAATTTTTATACCCAAACGAAATTATTTTAGGTATCATTTTTTGTTCACTGGCGTGTGGTTTGGACATGTCTTCTTCGTTGGTTGTCCTGCAATTTGATTGGATGAATGCTGTGTGATGAAAACAAAGTAGATCTAATTTAATTGGCTGTTGTACTGAGATCACACCAGCTGACGCTGATAGACAAGTACACAATGAAAAATACGGAGCGCTCTCGAATAACTTTTTCATCTTTGGGTTTTGGGGAAAGTAGCAAGTCATGTCAAGTCATGTCAATTCAAAAGGCTCAAGTCCAAGTGAAGTCACAAGTCATTGATGTTAAAGTCTAAGTCGAGTTGCAAGTCTTTTTACATTTTGTCAAGTCGAGTCTAAAGTCATCAAATTCAAGACTCGAGTCTGACTCGAGTCCAAGTCATGTGACTCGAGTCTACACCTCTGGTGCCTGGTATGTTAACGTAACATATTATGGTAAGAGTCATTCAAATAACTATAACATATAGAACATGCTATACGTTTACCAAACAATCTGTCACTCCTAATCGCTAAATCCCATGAAATCTTATACGTCTCTTACGTGAATGAGCTAAATAATATTATTTGATATTTTACGGTAATGTGTTAATAATTTCACACATAAGTCGCTCCTGAGTATAAGTCGCACCCCCGGCCAAACTGAAAAAAAACTGCGACTTATAGTCCGAAAAAACGGTACTGTATATTGCTTGCACATTTACTTGGGACTTTCAACATAGACAAAGGAAAAGGTGATTTACTGGCACAAGATGAGTTTTGACCTATAAAGGTTAGTTGACATTGTTGTCACCCATTTAAATTATCTATTGTGCAAATCTTTACACCGGTAGCTAAAAATTAAAAAAAAAATTTAAATAAATAAAAATTTAAAAAATCAATGAGTGCCTTTTGTCAGTTGCTGTGGAAGAATCCATGTCAATACTGCCGTCCTTTTAGTTTGAAACATACTTTGCACCAAACAGGGAATCAATGTGTGCATGTTTTAGACCAGGCCAAAGTGCCAAAACCTTTTGCCTTCAAGGGCCAAATATAAAAATTTGACAAAAAAAAAAAGGAAAAAAGTTAAAACATTGAAATGCTCCCTTTGGGTATGTCCCCATGAATGTAGATGTCAACTTAATCTGGAACTTTTCAGTAATAATAAGACCATAGGGGACTAGGGATTGATGAGTTGTTCAACATAATGTATGTATTGTTCAAACAGCATGGCAACAGTTGCAATGTGAAGACAAGATGCTTCGAGGCCTGCAGCGCAATCATACCCATAATCATCACTTCATGGAATCAAATGTTTAAAAGTTGTCAAAACTTCTTGCCAATCGCTCCATGTGATCAATGCTAATCACGCCACTCAAGTTAGGCTTCACATGCGTGCCTCCCCTCACTCCTGCGAGCATATGGAGCTGTGGCTGACCCGGGGAGTCGTTGAGTGTGGGGACAGATGCACTCGTCCCACACGCACACACACACACACACACACCCTACCCCCCCAAACCCCACACTCGCCGCCCACCCGCTACAACCAGTCCTTCCCTCCTATCCACCTGTTTTGGGGTCACACACACACACACACACACACACGCACACACACCAGTGGACGAGTGGCGGTGCACGTGCCACACCAGCCGCTTGGCCCCGCCGTTTTGTTACCTCACCCAAGACAAAAGAGTATTTATTAGGGAGGCCGGCCGCCGGCCCCGAGGGGAAAAGAAAGACGTGAGGCTGGCAGGGCCCCGGGGCAGTCCATCACGTGCCCGCTTTATCTGAATGAGCGTCAGGGGGCATCTGGTGTGTGTGTGTAACCTGAGGTATTATGCCAAACGACTAATAATAGTGTGTGCTTGTTTGTGCAAGGTGGTGGTAGAGGAGGGAGGGGCTGATGAAAACAATTGCATGTATTATAATGAAATGAGGTTGAACACAAAGAGCCCCGCTAATAGGTCAGCTCGTGCTGCGTATGACATTATGCTGAGTTGAGTTGAATATCAACTGACTTTTTCCTATATTGGTGAAACATGAAAATAGTCATTTTATGCATTTTCAACCCCTTATTTCCTTATGATATCACATTAATATTTCCAAATGAAGCCCCACCATTATGTTGCAGCAACACATACTGCCGTTTGGTACTTTATTATGCATTTATGCTTGCTTGTGCGCCTTCATAAATCCATACAATCTTGCAGTTCAAACACGTCGTTGATTAGCTGCTGTCATCACACGCGCTGGTCGTGCTGCTGGGTGATTTATGAACTCCAGCAGAGAGCGGAGCACTGACACCGCGGGGGGTACCAGACCCAGGTCGCCGAGGTTAACAAGGTCGGGTCAAGTTGAGCCTGATGGGGTCTGTGAGGATGTTGATCTCTGGCTTGCAGAGGAAAAGGAACTCACATAACTTGTGATCCAGTAGAGTGGACTGAAAATTGAACTGAAAAAGTGCAGACCAAGAATTTAATTGAATTACCTCCCCGAGGAGGTTCTGTATTGTTTTTGCCGGTTAGTTAGTTATTAAAATAACTCATAAAGGTTTTGGGTGGATTTTCATTAAACTTTCAAGAAATGTCAGAAATGGGATAAGGAATAAGTGATTGCATTTTGGGGATGATCCTTATCGCCGTCTGGATTCAAGACTTACTTTTGGGAGGTAGGGCCTGGTGGAGGACTGCGCTCAATGCTTTTCTAAATACTTAGAGCAGTGGTTCTTAACCTGGGTTCGATCGAACCCTAGGGGTTCGGTGAGTCGGCCTTAGGGGTTCGGCGGAGGTCAAAACACACCCGACTCATCGTGTAAATAAAAACTTCTCCCTATCGGCGTATTACGTATACGACAACAGTAAAAGTCAGACTGATTTGCAGGTGTGTAATTTGTTGTGAGTTTATGAACTGTGTTGGTTTTTTCTTTGAACAAGGTGATGTTCATGCACGGTTCATTTTATGCACCAGTAAAAAACATGGTAACACTTTAGTATGGGGAACATATTCACCATTAATTAGTTGCTTATTAAGATGCAAATTAGTAACATATTGGCTCTTAACTAGTCATTATTAAGTACTTATTAATGCCTTATTCGGCATGGCCTTATTATAACCCTAACCCTAACCAAATAACTCTAAATTAAGTATTTGTTACTTAGAATATGTTCCCCATACTAAAGTGTTACCAAAAACATATAAATTTGTCTTGAATTTGAAAAAAAACAACATTTTATTTTTCACTAAAGAAGGGTTCGGTGAATGCGCATATGAAACTGGTGGGGTTCGGTACCTCCAACAAGGTTAAGAACTAATTCTATGCTAAAAACTCACTCCTGTTACTTTCAGTCCTGTTACTCAAATGAGTTGTATTCGGCTTAGGAACTGTTCAATGTGTATTGTCAGATTGAGAGTTGAAAAAAAAAAAAAAAAAAAATGAAGAACAAATTGTACTGATTCAGTGGAACGGCCCTTATACAAAAGTTCACAAGGCTATATAATATTTTGGGAAAGGTAAGATAGGATGGATGCACTATTTGAAACACTGCTAAACTTTTGGTTTGCTCTGATTTGCAGGCAATTATTTTCCATTAACAGTAATGCAAATTGCAAATAATCTGTTCCGGGCCAAACCGTTGCCTTCATAAAAAAAAATGCTATTTATTCAAGCAATGTCTTAAGGAACATGTTCATACAAGTGTAAAAAAGAATACATTATTTGTTAAATCTTTAAAAATGAGAGAAATGCACAGATTTTTTGTCCTACTTGCGATATGCTGACAATTTGTGATATTAGACATGATAGAAACTTACATTTTTTGTGGCTACAAAGACATACTGGGCCCGTCAAATTCTGAAATGTATGACCTCAACTGTATTTGTTAATGTTGTTTTTTGTTTTTAACACAGCTGCAATTGCAGATGATCTCTTTTGGCTTCCACCTTCACCGAGCTGTTGTTATTCACGTAAAAACAGATTAAACGGATGCTGCTTTGATGTGCTAAAATAAATTTTCTGTTATTTTGTTGTGTCTGCGTGAAGATGATGTGACGGGGTGAGCTCGTGCGTTATTGCGCCTATTGTGGGCGGCGGCGACGAGTCACGCTCTTTGGACAGGCACAGCTACACGCGGCTTGTGGCGCCCTGACCTACAACTCCCCCCTCGCTTGTTTGTCAGCGGTTGTTTGGCCTACTTTCATAAAGGAAAAAAACACTGCCAATTGTTTTGTTGTGCATTTCCATGAAAATGGAATAAACAACTGGCAGCAAGTGGCGGGTCTCTAAGGGGGTGCAGGGGTGGGGGTGTCTTTCCAGGCACAGACATACTTGATTGGACACAAAGCCGTAACAATTTTTGACAAATTAAAAGGAAAAATGGACAACAAATGTGACAAACTAATTAAAATTGTATCCTTTACTAAGTGCAACCTGACTTCTCTTAGCTGTGGATGCTACAATTCATTAATGAGTATGCTCCTGGCACGTTAAGAGTATTTAATTAGTGGCCCACTGCTCTGTACAAGGGGGGGTACTGTCACGTACCCAAGGGGAATGATGTCCAGTCCACTAGCCCACTATTGTGTGGGCCTTAGCTTTGTAACATACACACATAAAAAGGTCAAAGAGAAAGGAAGTGATTCAGGAGAAGATGTGTTTTCTTTGACATGAGGAGTGCTGTCAAACACAATTGATTGTTTCTTTGATGCGTGAGGGAAGACATGGACAGCCCCTCAAGGCTGGACTGTATCAAATGTGATTGAAAAGCTTTAAACGGGTGTCAAACAAGCGTGGACATAATGTTTGACTTAAATTATCAGCAGTCCCACAGGAGGTGTCTGCAGCCGCCCATCCTCCCCACCCCCAGAGGAGAGGGTGTGTGCGGAATACAAACACAGGATTCACCAGTGACCACCACACGGGGACCCCTTGCTCCTGTGGGACTTGATTGCAACATTCCTACAGCAGCGTTTTTAATTTGTTGGACAGCCACTCCCACCTCGGAGCACCATAGTCGTTCCCCCACCCCGCCCTTTGGAGGCACTAACGACACAGACAGCACTTCTGACATGCAGTCAGGGAGGCTTTAAGTGTGTGTTTGTGTGTGTGGCAGGTGGCGGTGATGGGCGGGTGGGTGTATATTTGGTAAAAGGGAGGGGTTGTTGTCTGTTGTAGGGTCCCAGATGGGTTAATGGGGAGTTTAGCATCAGGATTACAATGCAACAGTGTGGCTTCAGATTTAGTGATGATTACCCCAAGCCTCCTGCCACACACTCACCAGCTCCACCACTTGGCCAATAACACACAAGCAAACACTAAAGTACATCTTGTCACGATTACGTTAGGATCATCAGCTAAAGCAAAAAAAAAAAAAAAAACTTTTCTAAGCTATTTCTGTTGCGTTACTTGATGTCTTTTTGGAGAAAAATACTGCAACCAAACTATACAATAAGAAAAATAGCACATGATATGTATTAATTTAACCTAAAGGGGTTGTTTGCAACTTCCTCACAGTTACATTTTTCAAAGCCAAAAATATAACAAGAACAACAACGGCTAGCTTATGTGACTTTTAGTTGTTTAACAAAACACATTTGTTTTAAAACTGTCTATATTTTTCAGAATTACTAACAATGTTTACCGGCACGTAAAAACATTATTTGGTGTTTCCAGGTGTCACTCCAGTCCAAGAGAAGCAACGAACAATTTGCAGTTATGTTGTTGTTATGATAGACTATACATTCACTGACAGCTAACGCTAACTATACAAATCGCTATCATTAGCTAACAACACCAATAGCCAGTGATGGGTAACAAGTAACAAGCTACTTGCAGCTAAGCTACATAGCTTACCTATCTTTTCCAGTAGCTTGGCGGTGGCTTAGCTACTTTTTTAACGAGCAGCTTTTCCTGTAGCTTAGCTACTTTTAGAGCCATGTAGTGAGGTAGCTTACATCAAAGCTACAAGCTACAAAGAGAGAAAATGGACTGCGAATCCAGGCCCCCAAAAAATATGGAGAAAATACAATGACCGGGATAAATGAGAACATACATATGTACAGAGAAACTCCATGATGATTGGTTGGTGTTCGTATGATGAGTCACAATTGGCTAAGGTTAGGGCGAAACATTATGGACTGGCCAATCAGAGGCAAGATAAGGCGGGTCATCAAAATTAGGAAGCAAAATCATAACAGTCACGCACTCATGTCACATGTCGACGAGGGAGTCCGAGACAGAGGGACGCTTCAAGCTGACGACTCCAAAAAAAAACAAAAAAATGTGAAAATAACAGAGGTATTCTTTCCTGCAGATTAGATTTTTCCTTTAGTGATGAAGATGACGTGCAGGAAACCCACAATAATGTGTGTCCTTGGCCATATTTAGACAAATGTATGTGTTTAGTGAAAACAATGCCTCAAACCTTAGTTTCAAGTTGTTTACTCTGTAAACCAAAATCATAACAGCTCTCTTCATTTAAGACGCGGAACACAAATTTAGGAACACACATTAAGTTGAGTTGAGTTCATGAAAAGTTTTACTGCACATAACCATTACCAACTGTTCCCAAACAACTCACAAGTCATTGTTTTTTTTGTCAAGATATAAATAGATGCTTTTTTTGTACTGTTGGCAGAGAAAATGAATAACATTATAGGGGTGGGCCAAAGAACAGGAAAACTAAATAAATAAATACAGTGGGGTGTGGGGACCCCTAGAGGTAGTTGTAGAGTGTCCCCAGCTGAATGACAGATAGTTAATAGTATTGGACCCTTATTGGGTCCATTTGTACACTCTCAGTTACATTAACATTGATATTATACATGTGGGCCCATAGATATAAATGCTGTTAAATTGAGCTTTGATGTAGTAAGCTACTTTTGCCGTGTAGATTGTAGTGTAGCTAGTTACAATTATGTAGGGATAGCTTCCCCTTGCTTAGCTACATTTAATTGAGAGTAACTTGTAGCTTAGCTTACTACATTTTCCAAGAAACTTGCCCATCACTGCCCATAGCTAATGCGCGTGTATGAGTGACATACTTACGTAGTAACATAATTACAGAATATACTGTTTAAAATACATTGGAAAGTTAGCGCCCTAGAGACATCTGCATAAATGTTGCAAACAGCTCCTTTAAAGTTGATTTTTATAT
>NC_084555.2:35980000-36015000 GCF_033978685.3 Nerophis lumbriciformis
TTTAGACACCATGATGGTGTTAAAAACCCTTTGGGAACATTTAATGTTTAATTATCTTCAAACAGGACATACAAGTCATTATGTTGTAAATTACTGTTTTTTGTTTTACTTTTTCTAGCTTGAATCTCTCAGTAAACTTCAGTCCTAAACAAAAAAATCAAACATGTGTTTTTCGTTTCATTTCGACCCTTCCGAATAGAGGTGGGAATCTTTGGCCAACTCACGATTCGATTACGATTACGATTCAGGAGCTACGATTCGATTACAAATCGATTATTGATGCATCTTTAATTTATGTATATTGAGGCAGTTTTACATTTGTTTACATTCTGCTAAATAAGCGTTTATCATTTGCAACTTTTAAAAACAGTGCATTTGTAATGAAATACAGTTACATTCATTCCTGTTACATTTATAATGTGTGCATAAATGGAACATAAGTGCCCTAAAATAAAGGCGCTGGTCGGATCTCTCGGTGAGGTAGCTCGCTGCAGTCAGACACATTTTAGAATTGTCTGCATTATTTTATTTACAGTAAATAAATCGATTATCGATTATTGACGTTTACTAATTGATTTTATAATCGTCCATGTTTGAATTGCGAGGCATCTAAAAATCGATTATTTCCCGCACCTCTACTTCTGAAGGCTTTTTGATCAGATAATGTCAGATGTTTGAATAAGTAAAATAACTCATGTTAAGCAAATGTATACGAATTGAAAGGAATGGCATCATTTGATCCAAAGGTTTAAATTAAAAAATAAAAACTTTACATGTTTGGAATTTATGCTATGTTGAGTTGATTGAGCGATTTGAGCAAAAAAGTAAACCAAAATTGTTTTATGCCCTTTTGTGTCCTGTTTGACTTTGGAGTATTGCAATATAACTGTCAGTGTATCGCACAAATGTAAAAGAATTGGGCGTTTTTTTATTTAACATGAAAAAAACATGTTAGGCAAAATCATGTATAATGGAGTAACACAACAAGAATGATGGCCAAAATACTAATGGACGAAAAAGTCAGCCTTTGTCTCCTAAGGGTTAATAAACCAGAAATTGCATTCCATAGCAGCTTGGATAGGCTTCAGCCCCCCCACCCCCCGCAACACTGAAAGGGACAAAGGGACAAGCGGTAGAAAATGGATGGATGGACGTTAGATTGACTTGAATTTTCCCAAACAGCTCAATACGTTTCACAAAGTGTTTTGCGCCTGAAAGTTAAAATCAGCAAAGCATTTTGTACCAACGGACAACAACTTGCCTGCACAACTTCAGCAAGATTGTTTAAAAAACATGGCTGCTATCAACCAAATCATCTTGGCAGGAACATTAGGCGGGACTTTAAACAGACCGTACCTAAATCATTGACCATTTGTCCAATGATTATAACATTTTAAGGATATTTGGATGACATGTATGCTAGCATGTCTTGCAAAGCATTGTGAACAAAATGTCATTTATAGTAATGACTGTAGATCATTTCAAGGAATGACTGCCAACAGGTGTGCACTTCAGGCTTGTGCAAAGAAGTTCCAACTTGAATTGAGAATTTCTCCCAAATTCCAGTTCCATGTCATATATTTGCATTGAATTGAGGTTGCAAACAGGAAGTAGAATGGCAATTCCAATTTGAACTAAAGGAAGTTCAAAAGTCTAGCAGCTGTTAGACATTTGACAAGAACAAGAAAGTTTGATCATATTACGCCTATACTGGCTCACCTGCACCTGAACAAGACAGTAGCAGAAGGCCCCACTATGGACTGGACTCTCACTATTATGTTAGATCCACTATGGACTGGACTCTCACTATTATGTTGGATCCACTATGGCCTGGACTCTCACACTATTATGTTAGATCCACTATGGACTGGACTCTCACAATATTATGTTATATCCACTACGGACTGGACTCTCACTATTATGTTAGATCCACTATGGACTGGACTCTCACTATTATGTTAGATCCACTATGGACTGGACTCTCACAATATTATGTTAGCTCCACTATGGACTGGACTCTCACTATTATGCTAGATCCACTATGGACTGGACTCTCACAATATTATGTTAGATCCACTATGGACTGGACTCTCACTATTATGTTAGATCCACTATGGACTGGACTCTCACTATTATGTTAGATCCACTATGGACTGGACTCTCACTATTATGTTAGATCCACTATGGACTGGGCTCTCACAATATTATGCTAGATCCACTCGACGTCCATTGCACCGGTTGCCCAGGGGAGCGGGGGGGGGGTCCCCACATCTGCGGTCCCCTCCAAGGTTTCTCATTGGGTTGAGTTTTTTCTTGCCCTGATGTGGGATCTGAGCTGAGGATGTCGTTGTGGCTTGTGCAGCCCTTTGACACACTTGTGATTAAGGGCTGAATAAATAAACTTTGATTGATTGAATGAAATACTATTCTACAAAAATGTTGGTGTACAGCAGCCATCATCAAACGGTCCGGAACATGGGACTTCCCTTTTCCTACCTGAGACCAATTAAAGTCAATGGAAAATATAATATTAAAGTATCATAATGATCACAGGTGATTGCAGCAACAAATTGAATACACAGTTACAACAGTTAGACTTAGACTTAGATAAACTTTAATGATCCACAAGGGAAATTGTTCCACACAGTAGCTCAATTACAAAGGATGGAAAGTGTAAGGATGGAAAGGACAATGCAGGTATAAAATAGACAAAAAATGTACCGTAGTAGCAATATAAAATATAACACATATGTAATATTTACATAATATATGTACAGTATATGATATATACTGATATATTATATTATATTACATGTTTATATCCTATATACATTATATAACAATTACCATGTACAAACCCCGTTTCCATATGAGTTGGGAAATTGTGTTAGATGTAAATATGAACGGAATACAATGATTTGCAAATCATTTTCAACCCATATTCAACTAAATGCACTACAAAGACAAGATATTTGATGTTCAAACTCATAAACTTTATATATTTTTTTGCAAATAATAATTAACTTAGAATTTCATGGCTGCAACACGTGCCAAAGTAGTTGGGAAAGGGCATGTTCACCACTGTGTTGCATGGCCTTTCCTTTTAAAATGTTTGCGAACTGAGGAGACACATTTTTTAAGCTTCTCAGGTGGAATTCTTTCCCATTCTTGCTTGATGTACAGCTTAAGTTGTTCAACAGTCAAGGGATCTTCATTGTGGTATTTTAGGCTTCATAATGCGCCACACATTTTCAATGGGAGACAGGTCTGGACTACAGGCAGGCCAGTCTAGTACCCGCACTCTTTTACTATGAAGCCACGTTGATGTAACACATGGCTTGGCATTGTCTTGCTGAAATAAGCAGGGGCGTCCATGGTAACGTTGCTTGGATGGCAACATATGTTGTTCCAAAACCTGTATGTACCTTTCAGCATTAATGGCGCCTTCACAGATGTGTAAGTTACCCATGACTTGGGCACTAATACACCCACATACCATCACACATGCTGCCTTTTCAACTTTGCGCCTATAACAATCCGGATGGTTCTTTTCCTCTTTGGTCCGGAGGACACGACGTCCACAGTTTCCAAAAACAATTTGAAATGTGGACTCGTCAGACCACAGAACACTTTTCCACTTTGTATCAGTCCATCTTAGATGAGCTCAGGCCCAGCAAAGCCGACGGCGTTTCTAGGTATTGTTGATAAACGGTTTTCGACTTGCATAGGAGAGTTTTAACTTGCACTTACAGATGTAGCGACCAACTGTAGTTACTGACAGTGGGTTTCTGAAGTGTTCCTGAGACCATGTGGTGATATCCTTTACACACTGATGTCGCTTGTTGATGCAGTACAGCCTGAGGGATCGAAGGTCACGGGCTTAGCTGCTTACGTGCAGTGATTTCTCCAGATTCGCTGAACCCTTTGATGATATTACGGACCGTAGATGGTGAAATCCCTAAATTCCTTGCAATAGCTGGTTGAGAAAGGTCTTTCTTAAACTGTTCAACAATTTGCTCACGTATTTGTTGACAAAGTGGTGACCCTCGCCCCGTCCTTGTTTGTGAATGACTGAGCATTTCATGGAATCTACTTTTATACCCAATCATGGCACCCACCTGTTCCCAATTTGCCTGTTCACCTGTGGGATGTTCCAAATAAGTGTTTGATGAGCATTCCTCAACTTTATCAGTATTTATTGCCACCTTTCCCAGCTTCTTTGTCTCGTGTTGCTGGCATCAAATTCTAAAGTTAATGATTATTTGGGGGAAAAAAAATGTTTATCAGTTTGAACATCAAATATGTTGTTTTTGTAGCATATTCAACTGAATATGGGTTGAAAATTATTTGCAAATCATTGTATTCCGTTTATATTTACATCGAACACAATTTCCCAACTCATATGGAAACGGGGTTTGTACAATATAACAGTATATGTAACAGCTGCAGCATAAAATAGAGAGTAGATCCAGCAGAAAATAGACATTAAAAACAAAGAGAGGTAGCTAGCATGTCAGGTGTCAGGTAATAGACAGATATCATCTATTGCTGTATGGCGAGTGATTATACAGCTGGATGGAGTGTGGAATGAAGGAGTTCTTGAATCGAGTACTGTGGGAACGTTGTTATAGGTACATTGAGGTAAGCGCGGTGACGTCACTCAAAATGAGCCACTAAAATAGTTTGTTTACATACCGAGAATTAAAAAAGTGGATGCAGCCAACAGAACATTTAAAAGTGAATGAACAAATCCAGTTTCCAAACCGCTGTCTCATATAATGGGATTCCTTGGAAAGAGTGTGTGGACTCAAAACCACCCTCCAAACTATGCACTAGTGCCTCATATCATATCACAGTTATAAAACTTGACAGAAGATGATTAAAGTTATTGCTCTCCAACAGCACTGACTGTGCGGTCTGAAGAAAGACTCCTGGTTAAGGAGAGGATGATGGCGAGGAAGCGAGCAGGTGTTTCTGAGCCACTCGGGGGCGTCGTACCGGCAGACACCGACGTATTAAACTCTGTGGGCGTGCTGCGTCACGCACACCACGCGCCTGCGTTGTGGCTTCGCTCAGAGGTGTAATGCCTGATTAGGGGATTACAGGAAAGTGCTTCTTTGCACTTCTGTGAGAAACAATTATTAACATGCTGGTGTCTCTAATCCTGGATAAACACAGCTTTTCAAGAACAACAGCAAAGTCTTTCTTCCCTTCCTGAATAAAAAAAAAAAGGCCCGTAGTCACTTGAAGTCCAAAGTAATAGAGGAGGCCAGAGTGTGGATTGTGGAATGGGAATTAGTCTAAATAGGACACGTAGTCTTCTATTTGTTGGTGCACTTGTCTCTCTGAGAGCCAAAGAGCTTCCATTCAGGTGGGACTGCTAACACATACATTTACAACATGTTGTGCTAGCTGGCAGGAATGCAGGTTTCAAACAGTTCAGCTACATTTCCGTTATGAGCGGTTGCTAAATGAGCCTTAATTCAGCAGGTGGCAAAGGTTTACAAACCGAAAGATAAGAACTGTATCACATTCAGAATCGGACCAATTTTCATATCCTATTGCAGCTCAGTGTGCAAGTGCAAACCAGTAAACAAACATGGCTTTTTTGCAATTTTACAATGACAATGTAGACATTTTTTTCATTTGGACATAATTTAATGAATTACTTAAATCAGGGCCGGTGTTCTGTCAAAATGAGCTGCTTTGTCAAAAAAAGCTAGTTGCTATTCCTGTTTAAACAACGGTGATGAAAAGGAAAATGCCGGCTGTACCATTATTTATGTAAATGTCAATCAATCAATCAATCAATGTTTATTTATATAGCCCTAAATCACAAGTGTCTCAAAGGGCTGCACAAGCCACAACGACATCCTCGGTTCAGAGCCCACATCAGGGCAAGGAAAAACTCAACCCAGTGGGATGACAATGAGAAACCTTGGAGAGGACGCCCCCCCAGGGGAGACCGGTGCAATGGACGTGGAGTGGGTCTAGCATAATATTGTGAAAGTCCAGTCCATAGTGGATCTAACACAATAGTGAGAGTCCAGTCCATAGTGGGGCCAGCAGGAGACCATCCCGAGCAGAGACGGGTCAGCAGCGCAGAGATGTCCCCAACCGATGCACAGGCGAGCGGTCCACCCCGGGTCCCAACTCTGGACAGCCAGCACTTCATCCATGGCCAAATGTGAACGTCCTCATACTGTAATTGTCTACAAGCTTTGCTTACTGTCCGTTAATTTACAATGTCAACTTCCTCACGCTGTGTCTGCTGTACATGCTCACTGCTCAGACGACACAATACCACAAATACAATTTAAAATAATTACTTACTTGTAACGGGTGTAACAAAGTGTATAAGAGGTAAGTCTGCACAAAGTAGTTCATTTTGATTGTAATTTCTTTCCAGGAAACTTTAGCGTTGGGCAATGTTCCCTCTAATTTTTCATGTGTGTGAGCAAACGCAAAAACTCACTGAGCATTCAGTGGAGCCCATGTGAGCAACATCAGACGTGCACACTGTGGCTACACCAGCAGCACACCTGTCCCAAACCTGACTAAATAACAAGTTCAATCTCCATCCATCCATCCATTTCCTACCGTTTGTCCCTTTCGGGATCGCGGGGGGTGCTGGAGCCTATCTCAGCTGCATTCGGGCGGAAGGCGGGGTACACCCTGGACAAGTCCCCACCTGATCGCAGGGCCAACACAGATAGACAGACAACATTCTCTTATTATTATAATCAAATGACAGCAGTCATTTCCATGAGGTTATTTTCTAATATAAGTGTTTAGGCCCACTTACAATGACAATAACAAAAAATATTGTTTTTCATGAACTGTGTACTTGTATTGTTTGTCTGGGTGGAGGTCCTGCTTTGGAAATAGTTTGTACCCCTTTCAGACATTGCATTTAGTTCCCATTAAAACATTCACATGTTGCACAATGAGATGTAAGCAGGGGATCATGTGTACATTCCTGCAACTTCCTGTTTGTAAAAAATATATTTTTATTAGTATTCATTTAATATGAGTTTGAGTTTATTTCGAACATGCAAGCATACAACATGATACATCACAATTTCTAGTTTCTCTTTTCAACATGTTCGAAAAGGAGTAGGAAGAAGCAGAGATTATTTAATCCTCCCCCTTTTCTTTTACATAACAGTTGCTAAAACTTTTTGTTCACTTCTTGTTCACAATTTATTCACAATATACTCCTTAAGTAATCACAATAAAAATAAATAAATAATAATAATTTAATAATAATAATTGGTGAAGTAAGTCATATTTCATATGATGAGATAAGTAAGTTTATTTTGAGAATGAATGAATGGATGGACGAAATAAATTGAGAATGTTTGTCATGGTTCTTGTTCTTTGTTCTTTGTAAACACTTTAAGTTTGAAGAGTTTCTTGAAGTGGATCATATTAGTACATTGTTTGATTGCTTGATATACTAACATCATTTCATGATTAATATTTATAAATTAAGATTCCTAATAAATGACACTAGAATAAGCACACATTTGATTGGTAAATCATAGTGTAACGACCTGGAATGACACTTTAAGTGTGGTGTTGGAGTTGTCCAACTTTTTGTGTGGCTGTAAACGCATCACTGGCTAAGTGCCATATGTGCATGTGTTGGCGCAAGTGAGAAAGAGCGAGCGGCTGCTGTTGATATAACAAAGTTGCTTTTGGTCTGGTTTGTACTGCAGAAAATGACCAGTTTTGCTAGATATCTTTTTTTTTTTACTAATGTTTTGGTGATGTGTTTATGGCCGACAATAAAGAGTTTTGCTCAGTAAAGTGATGGATGGAATTCATGTCCTCAAAGCGTCTCGACAGACGTATTATTATATTTGAACAATAATGACGAAAACTGTTTTCTCTGTCGTGTCAGTGTCGTGTCGAAAATTGTTATGCGCTTATTTTTTTTATTTGATTTTGTGCCTGGCATAGATTTGCCGTGCGCAAAGGACGCTTGAGCAGTGCGCAATTGCACAGGCGCGCACCTTAGAGGGAACGTTGGCGTTGGATAACTTTTTTGACCAAGCAGCTGCCTGGGACACACTCTGCTAGAGGGGGCGCCAAATTGCTTGTATTCCGTCAAAGAACTTCTTTGCAGAAGTGAAAAACAGCGGTGGTCAACCAAGCCAAGATGGTTGTTATGCAGTTAGCAGCACACGAACACTCTGAGTACACAAGAGGCCTAGATCTTCCTGCAAAAAGCAGATACGAGCAAAATAAAATCCAACTCTGCAATGGAATAGATCCCTATACTTTATACGAGTGATATCAAGGATTATACGTCGGTGGAGTTCCCAGGCATGTCGAACTATCTTGTGATCCGGGAATCATTCTACACGACAAAACAGATGAAAACTTGGAAAAGCATGGAGGTCTACATCTTCTTTGTATGGCTGGGTCAAAGAAATTGGTATCAAGACTCTCACTGATAAATATGCATCGTTTTCATGATTCAACGTTGCGTACATACATTGCAAGAATGCAATGTACGTAAACAAACTATAGTACTAGCACCCGACAGCTGCTACCTGTAACTACATATCCATTTAACAAACTAACAGTTACTGAATCATCGCCATATTTAAATTTTGTCCTGTTTTCATATGCACTCTGACACACTTGTGTACAAAATAAACGAGAGGGGAGACGTTGAACCTTTTCTGAGAAAGTATCCGTTTGTTAAAAATTGAAATACAAATAAAATCAAGATAATACTTCAATGGGAAATACTAAACAAGTAAAGTATATACAAAGTATATCAAACAAACCTTTAACGAAGTGATCACTTGGACTGGAGTGCTTGCCACTTTTCTCATCATCTTTTGTAAAATCTTTTACTCTTTCGCCCTTCTTGATTACCTCTCAAAGAACTCTGAAGAAAAACGTTCATCCTTTTTGCGATTTGAATGGTTCGCACAGCCGAAAACAACGCAAGCATGGGGCATTTTTCTTCGAAAAAGGCTAAATGGCGCCTAGTGCCCATTGAGAACAGACGCTAGCATGACAACCACGCATATTTATTGAGCCGTGATCGCATCTGAATTCAAGCAATTGCAGAATCTACAAATAAACCAATTTGATAAAATGGAAAAAATACGTAAATACAAATAAATATAAAAAGAAACAGTCTGCACACTTATTAGGAACTTTTATTTTTAAATAACAATAAACCTTTAATACTGTAGTCTTTAAATCAGGTGAGTATAGTTCTTTGCAAAAGACTGTAGTCAGGGCCAAACATTAGGCAAACACAGGCAGTTACTTTGGACCCCCAAAGGTCTCCTAAATACAATTTATAAATATGCATTATATTTTAAACACGTATTTATTTTTGTCCTATTTTGTGGGCTTAAAGTTACACCAAAATGCTCAATCAATCACAATTGTTTCGACAGCTCCCTCTCCCTTCTCACACTATGGACTATTTCATGTTACTCTACGCTAGGGCTGGGCGATATATTGATATACTCTATATATCTCGGGTTTGTCTCTGTGCAATATACAGAAAATGACTATATCGTCATATTCGAGTATACGTTTTCACGTAGTTACTTTTAGCTGCGGGCATTACACTACAGGCTCTTCTCATTCTTTCCTGTCTCTCCTTCTCACAGAGACATAAAACAAGCGCACCTTCTTACATACGTCACATACGTATACGCCATCGCGGAGCAGAGAGGTAGCAGCATGGGTAACGTTAGCTGTGCGGTGCGAGTGGTAATATGAGAGAAAGAAGGTGCAAATCTGGTAACAAATGAAGGAAGAATTAATTCCCAAGAAAAACAGCAGGGGTCCATCGTCTGGCGGTGGTTTGACTTCAAGTGGGAGTATGTCGAACAGACAACCGTAATTTGTCAAGTGTGGGGCAAAAGCGTTGCTACAAAAAGTAGCATTATTGCTAATATGTAGCATCATTTGAAAAGTCACCTGCTAGAGAATGAAGGGTGCTTACTCCGCATGTCAACATCTCCGTTCGGTGCCACACCAACAAAATGCCGAGGCAACCATTTCCACATCAACACCGTATGAAAAAATAGTCAACAACAGAAGGAGATAACTTCCGCAGGAACCTACCACAAAGCGAAGGACATACACTATTTGATTTCCCATTATGCAGCTCATTTTTATTTGACAGTTATTGAAATATCTTGTGTGATATCATGCACAAAAGTGCACTTTATTTGTTTTAAACTATTGTAGTGGCGTTCTGTACAAAAAAGTGCACTTTAATTTAGTGTTGTTTTGATATGTCATCTTAGTGACATCATGCACAAAAGTGCACTAATAGCTTGTTTTAAAATGTCTCTGACAATCTTGCACTTTCTGTTTGGAAATGACATGAATTTTGTGCCACTGCTTAATAATTGTTTAATAAATACACTTTTGGTCAATTGACTTAGTTGGGATTTCCCTCTCTGCATGAAAGTTTAAAAGGAGCATATATTAATGCAGTATGAAGAAGAATGTTTTAATGTAGACACATAGAATCATCATACTGCTGTGATTATATGCATCAAATGTTCATTCAAGGCTAAGTTAAAATATCGAGATATATATCGTGTATCGTGACATGGCCTAAAAATATCGAGATATTAAAAAAAGGCCATATCGCCCAGCCCTACTCTACGCATGTGCAGGATTGATTGTGGAAGATGTTCCAAAAATGTATACGCGCAATTTTGAGAGTCTCATATAAAATAAAGCCCAGTAGACAAAAAAAAGCAAATAAAACAGTTCTGTTAAAACTAACCAAGGTGTCAACTGTCAAGCTTTTTCTAAGTGACAGCAATTTAACTGTTGTTCACGCAGCTTGCATGGTAGTTTCTAGCAACCAATAGTAAATTGCATGACATTTAGAAGTTTCAGTTATTAGGTTCTTAGGGCAGGTGTTTGAGCAGCTTACATTTTTTCTTCCGATTGTTTGGTTGCAAATGTATTGTCTTTACATTTTAAATTAAATGGGGGCGGGGGAGCATTGGGAGGGTACAAAGTCCACTACTTAGGCCATATTTAATTCAATTAAAGAAAACAATCATACCGTACTATTATCCTATATGTACAGTAACTACATGCACACACACATAAATATCCTTAGGTCCCTGTATAAATATTTGTTATTACTATATTATTAAACCCAAAAATATGTTTTCTACTAATTACAGTACATTGATTCGTACAAGTGCAGTTAGTTACCAGCAGCAACATTAAGCCCACTTTCATATTACAACAAAAAGTCAGTTCAAAAAGGGCTTTGATTATGAGCTTTATTATTGTTGCTGTGTCCCCTCCCCCCTAATATTACAGTTACCAATTTGGCTCTGAGAGGGTCCAAATAGTAGAAACAGCTCTCAGTTGTACATTAAAGCAAATACCATAATAAACATATTGGTAAATTAATCCATTTGTGACAGTGTCAATCGGAAGTCACGACTGCCTGTATTATTTTTGGAGGATGAGTTAATACAAGTATAATTGTATTTGCTCTCATTACAGTATTTCTCAAAGCACTTCAATTATTTGCGGCAGCGGGTTGCATGTGACATAATAGTTTAATTTACATAATTGGCCGTGGCTCTGTTAGTATCAACATTTCAGCTTTCTTCTCATTATATTATGACATTGCTACTTGCATGTAATGAATGTATTCAAGTGTACTGTAATATTGTCAGTACTACTAGTGATGGGTAAATGACAGTGAGTGTGCGGCACACTCACTAGCTGTATTTACACTGCACTGTTACTGTTTCATAATGGTGCCATCTGCTGGGTTAAAAAAAAAATCATTGCATATTACCTGCAAATAAAATGAATAGAGAGCAAATAACTCAAATGTTTAAAATGAAAAGCGCTGCAAAACAAGATATTTTTTAAATGAGATTAATAACACTTTTAAAATGGATTAATCGTGATCAATCACAGGTTGTTACTTGCTTGCACAATCTAAATTAACTTAAAAAATACCCCAATACTATTTTATTGTAAGAATGTCATTCAGCACATGTGTCAAACCTAAGGCACAGAGGCCAGATCTGGCCTGCCACGTCATGTTATGTGGCTTGCGAATGCCTGGAAATGACATGCCTCAATAAACTAATTGACATAAATAAGTACATGTACTGCATACAATTGCACATATTTTCAACTTCAATATTACATAATAATGTCAATATTATATTATAATGCATTGAAAACTTTTTTGTTACAATAAAAATAAATACTCAAATATCTGCTAGCATTATGAATTTAAAGCACATCATGTCATCCGGACCAAAGGGGAAGCGAACCATCCTGACTGTTATCGACGCAAAGTTCAAAAGCCAGCATCTGTGATGGTATGGGGGTGCATTAGTGCCCAAGGCATGGGTAACCTACACATCTGTGAAGGCACCATTAATGCTGAAAGGTACATACAGGTTTTGGAACAACATATGCTGCCATCTAAGCGCCGTCTTTTTCATGGACGCCCCTGCTTATTTCAGCAAGACAATGCCAAGCCACATTCAGCACGTGTTACAACAGTGTGGCTTCGTAAAAAAAGAGTGCGGGTACTTTCCTGGTCCGCCTGCACTCCAGACCTGTCTCCCATCGAAAATGTGTGGCGCATTATGAAGCGTAAAATACGACAGCGGAGACCCCGGACTGTTGAACGACTGAAGCTCTACATAAAACAAGAATGGGAAATAATTCCACTTTCAAAGCTTCAACAATTAGTTTCCTCAGTTCCCAATCATTTATTGAGTGTTGTTAAAAGAAAAGGTGATGTAACACAGTGGTGAACATGCCCTTTCCCAACTACTTTGACACGTGTTGCAGCCATGAAATTCTAAGTTAATTATTATTTGCAACAAAAAAAAAAAAAAAGTTTATGAGTTTGAACATCAAATATCTTGTCTTTGTAGTGCATTCAATTGAATATAGGTTGAAAGGGATTTGCAAATCATTATATTCGGTTTATATTTACATCTAACACAATTTCCCAACTCATATGGAAACGGGTTTTGTATATTCATATTATTCACTGTTACCAACGGCCCTTTAAAGACAGCCATAACTGCGACGTGGGTCCTCAATGAAAAGGAGTTTAACACCTTTTGTCATACAGAAACATTTAAAAAAAGTTTCACTTGAATGTACTTAATTTATTGGCTCAAAACTTGGTAACAGTTTTATCTAGAATCCAGTCAGGGTGTATTTTGAAGTGAAATTTGCCACTGAGTCTCCTCACTTATCTTTGCACTTATTTATGTATTGACCTGATTACAAACCATAGCAACCCGGGCCGCATTTCAGCTAACCATCCGTGGTTACAGTAAAGGAGCATGTACCGTCAAAATAAATTGTGTGATTAATCTACGTACATACATGATTAATGTGATAAGGTTTTGTGATTAATCACAAGGGCGAACTTGTTATTTTTGACAGCTCTAATAATTCAGTAGGCCTTTAAAGGCCTACTGAAACCCACTACTACCGACCACGCAGTCTGATAGTTTATACATCAATGATGAAATCTTAACATTGCAACACATGCCAATACGGCCGGGTTAGCTTACTAAAGTGCAATTTTAAATTTCGCGTGAAATATCCTGCTGAAAACGTCTCGGTATGATGACGTCAGCGCATGACGTCACGGATTGTAGAGGACATCTTGGGACAGCATGGTGGCCAGCTATTAAGTCGTCTGTTTTCATCGCAAAATTCCACAGTATTCTGGACATTTGTGTTGGTGAATCTTTTTCAATTTGTTCAATGAACAATGGAGACAGCAAAGAAGAAAGCTGTAGGAGGGAAGCGGTGTATTGCGGCCGACTTCAGCAACACAAACACGGCCGGTGTTTCATTGTTTACATTCCCGGAAGATGACAGTCAAGCTTTACCATTGGCCTGTGGAGAACTGGGACAACAGAGACTCTTACCAGGAGGACTTTGAGTTGGATATGCAGCTGCGGCTTCCAAACATTTGATCGCTTGCCCGTACGTGCGTGCCGCTATGTGCATGTCACGTACGTAACTTTGGGGAAATATATGTGCTGTATGAACTTTGGGGAGGTGAACGGTACTTTGGGCTGTGGGATTGAGTGTGTTGTGCAGGTGTTTGAGTTGTATTGGCGGGTTATATGGACGGGAGGGGGGAGGTGTTTGTTATGCGGGATTAATTTGTGGCATATTAAATATAAGCCTGGTTGTGTTGTGGCTAATAGAGTATATATTTGTCTTGTGTTTATTTACTGTTTTAGTCATTCCCAGCTGAATATCAGGTCCCACCCGCCTCTCACAGCATCTTCCCTATCTGAATCGCTCCCACTGCCCTCTAGTCCTTCACTCTCACTTTCCTCATCCACAAATCTTTCATCCTCGCTCAAATTAATGGGGAAATTGTCGCTTTCTCAGTCCGAATCGCTCTCGCTGCTGGTGGCCATGATTGTAAACAATGTGCAGATGTGAGGAGCTCTACAACCTGTGACGTCACGCTACTCGTCTGCTACTTCCGGTACAGGCAAAGCTTTTTTATCAGCGACCAAAAGTTGCGAACTTTATTGTCAATGTTCTCTACTAAATCCTTTCAGCAAAAATATGGCAATATCGCGAAATGATCAAGTATGACACATAGAATGGACCTGCTATCCCCGTTTAAATAACAAAATCGCATTTCAGTAGGCCTTTAAATATATATCACATTTTTAAAGCTTTTTTGTTTTTTGTATATTTTTTTTACAAAATTGAAGAAATATATACAAATATGAAAGTGGACCCCCCAGCAACCTTTGATTTTTTTAAGTGGCCGTCTGTGAAAAGGTTTGGACACCCCCAACATAGGTGGGACTTGACCCTATGAGGAATGTGAGTCCCGAAGGCAAGTGTGTAAACACGTGTGCCCTCACAATGTCGCGATAAAGCACACAGAATGTGGTTTGTGTTGCCTGTGGCTCTAAAATATAGCACATCAAAACAACCTGCACCTTTCATTTCTGATGTGCTGCCTGTTTAATGAGACACATTTACTCACTTGACACTTAATAAAGAGTTCCTCATGTCGCTTTTCCAGTCAACTAGTGTGGGTTCTGTCAAGATACAAATGCGAATTGAAGTTTTATTTTTGAAAATCTCCTCATTGACTTCAGAGTCAGAAACATTGGGATTATGATCACCTCAGAGGGGTGAGTGTGGTCCAAAGGGTGCTGGTGCTGATGTTGAGGATGCGCTGTGCCCATCTGGCGGGTGAGGGTTTATCTTTAATCTCAGAGGCCCTCGGCAGGGAAGCCCCAGTCTGTTGATGACAACCCCCCCGCTGGCTCCTCGAAAGATTTGACCTCAGCACATAAACCCACAAAAATGCCTGCCATGAAAGAACAAGTCTACACACAGACCTATGACATTGACAAAGAATGGCACATTGACGCACAGCGACCATACAATTTTACAGATTGCACCATTATCTTGATGGGTTCTGCATGTCCTACCTTTTGTAGAAGTCATTCTCGTTTAATCCTGCTAACAAACAAATGAAAATGTAAACATAACCATCTTTGTGGCGGTAAAAACGCAAACAGGGAAAAAAAGCAGGGGGGGAAAAAACACAATCATCATATAGGAATAACACATTACCGATCACACACGTGACCAAATAAATATACACATGTATAATTACAAAAATATAGACAGATCGGTAAACACACAGAAGCATCTACACAGCACACACCTAACCGGCGATAATCCCCCAGACGCACACACTCACACAGGGCATCATTGTTTATCACTGTGAAACAGCCCACTGACACCCATCACTCTAATTCCATTTGTCTGTTTAGATTCGTTTTGCTTTAATCCTCCCTTGTTTGTGCACATCTGCAAGCAGCGCCACGGCGAGGCCGGCAAAGAGAAAGAGAGAGAGAGCGAGAGAGAGAAAGAGAGTATCCGTCCCCCTCGTTCTGACACTGTGCTCCCCGGAGCTCCAGCAGCGGGGACGCACAGCCCTATCTTCTTGCCCAGGGAGAAGCGCCCCGACCCAGCCATGGAGTCGCCGCCAGGCCCACGAGCCCCTGTAATCACAGCAAACAGTCAAACACGGGCTCTTACACCAACACGTTAAAGGCTTTTTACACAGTATTACAGCACATCTTATTATCCTATTCAAGTCCCTCTATTAGCTCAATTGGATGGTGGGATTTTCATTTGTAAATTGGGGGATTTTAGATTAGCTTGTCTGTCAGCAATGAAATGCCCCCTGAGACTGTGAATTATGTGACCAATCACATAAGAATCATTGCCACCGCATGCTGGAAAGCATGAATGGAGGCTGTGGCAAAAGGAAATGTAACCTACTGTATTTTCATACAATAAAGCACACTTAGTCTTTTTATTTTCCTCCAAAATCGACAGTGTGCCTAATAACCCAGATGCGCCTTGTGTATGTATTAATTCTGGTTGTGCTTACTGACTAATTTTATGTGATACACTGTGTAATGATAAGTGTGACCACTAACACATTCAATAAATGACGCTAGCAAGTACTGATAAGCAAGCAAAACCCAAACTTTGATGTTTCATTGAGAATATAGAACATTACACGCAGCGTTTAAAAATCCGTCAAAATCTTTTAGTACGACTTTGGTAAGCTACGAATTTGCACCGCTTGAAGGATTGTTCGAACATCACGGCTACCGTAGTCAGACGTACTGTGCTTCAACATACGGGTATTATCATGCTGTGTGAATAAGGGCCCCAAAATGACACAGATTAGGAGACGTATTATCTGTTTTGTTTCGACCTATTGTGCAAAAACCACTTTACTTACCTATTTGTACCTGCTGTTGTATATTTGGGATCTGCATAAGTCCCGAAAATGTGCATGCGTCCGGCATTCATCCTCCACAGTTGCCGTGTTTAATACAAAGTAGCATACGGTTCTAACTAGGCCTGGGCAATATATCCATTTCAACAATATATTTGAGTTTTTTGTTGCAGATAATTTAAAACACAAAATATCATTTTTTTTCTGTTTGCCCTTCAGAAGCTTCCGTAGTTTGCGCCGTCCCCTTACATCCTTAGCGGCAAACCTAGCAAAACATGGCTAATGCTAACGCTAATGAGAGCGAGACATTTGTTCTAAAGGAAAGTGTTATCTGTATTTTGGTTTTGCTGTAAAAGGCGTGAAACAAATGACTGCATGCTGCAAAGTTTGTTTAAAGAAGGCAGAAGCACAACAAAATTATTCCAGCATCTGAAACCGAAGCCTCCAGTCGAGGGCAGGAACTGCAACTCTTTACGAGGTGAACAAGACAGCAACAACAAAAACTACGGGCTAAAAATCCGCCTACTGTGGTGGAATAATTTAAATAAGGTATGTATGATGATGCCATGTATGATGAGAAAGAAGCACAGTGGAGAACGATCACTCAAGCAGTTGCTTTTCACACCAAGATGTGTGACGGAAAATCCTGCCTATATCCGCTTATTAAAACTATAATCCTCTCAATGATTTACTTGATTATTCATTTGCATACAATGTATAATACCACATTTTTATTTACAGAATTATTTTATTCGAGACAGAAGTTTTAAGTTTGCACTTTATTAATCTCAATGCTGGAGAATATTATATATTTGCTCCCAATGTGCAATGCTACATTTTTGTTAACATACGTTTTTTTATTGAAGACTTAATTATTGCTTCCCAGAAGATTATCTTAATTTAGTTATATAAAAAAATTATTCCATGAAAAGTAATATTTTTATCTGGTCTAAATAAACAACAGAATCCAAATTAGAAGTTTGCTAAGAGTAAGATGCAGTGTTATTTCAATCTACTAGTTTTTGATCAAATAAACAACTTGTTTTGAACTATCACTGTCATTTGTATTCAATGGTTTCTTTAAATAGTAGGGGGAAAAAATCGTAAATCTAATTTTTAGTGAAAAAACTCAGAGATTTTATTTTTAGGCCATATCGCTCAGGGATAGTTTTAACTTATATATGTCAGTGGATTCGCTATAAACCAGTGTTTTTCAACCACTGTGACACACTAGTGTACCGTGAGATATTGTTTGGTGTGCCGTGGGAGATAATGTAATTTCACCTAACTGGGTTAAATATTTTTTGCAAACCAGTAATTATAATGTGCCATTGTTGAGTGTCTGTACTGTCTAGAGCTCGGCAGAGTAACCATGTAATACTCTTCCATATCAGTAGGTAGCAGCAGGTAGGTAATTGCTTTGTAGATGACGACGATGGTTTGCAGGTGAAAAGGTATCTAATGCTTAAACCAAAAATAAACAAAAGGTGAGTGCCGCTAAGAAAAAGCATAGAAGCTTAGGGATGGCTATGCAAAACTAAAATTTAACTGGCTGCAAAGTAAACAAAAACAGAATACTGGACGACAGCAAAGACTTACAGCGCGTGGGGCAGACGGCCTCCACAAAGTACATCCGTAAATGACATGACAATCAACAACAAAATAGGAGCGCAAGACAAGAACTAAAACACAGGAAAACAGCAAAAACTCAAAATAAGTCACAGTGTGATGTCATGACAGTACACCTACTTTGAGACAAGAGCTATATAGTGATGCATGGTTGGTTATGGTTTGAATTCCATCCATCCATCTACCGCTTGTCCCGTTCGGGTCGCGGGGGTTGCTGGAGCCTATCTCAGCTGCACATGGACGGAAGGCAGGGTACACCCTGGACAAGTCGCCCACTCATCGCAGGGCCAGCACAGATAGACAGACAACATTCACACTTACAGTACATTCACACACTAGGGCCAATTTAGTGTTGCCAATCAACCTATCCCCAGGTGCGTGTCTTTTGGAGGTGGGAGGAAGCCGGAGTATCCCCGGAGGGAACACACACACAGTCACGAGGAGAACATGCAAACTCCACACAGAAAGATCCCGAGCCCGGGATTGAACTCAGGAATACTCAGGACCTTCGTATTGTGTAACCCCTGGGCCAGCGTGCTACCCTGGTTTGAATTCATATCAAACAATTGCGAGAACGACTTTTTATTGTCAATATCGGCTGCTGAGTTTAATTGTTTTATGTTTTCTACTAGTGGTGTGCCTCAAAATGTTTTCAATAAAAAAAAATGTGACTCGGCTCAGAAAAGGTTGAAAAACACTGCTGTAAACTACCGGTACAACAAAGATGACGGGGAGAAGACGCTGTCGAAGTGGAGTCATGTAAATAAGACCGCCACAAAATGGCACATTCTGAAGAGGCAGTAAGAAATCGGCTTGTAGATAGTCTGTAAAACAAGCTATGCAAATTGTTAACCGAAGAACAACCATTACATGTTATGTAGAGCACAAGGAAGTGTTTTAAATGTAGACAAAACATTTAATATGACCCATTTAATGTGCCTTATAAGCCGGTGTGCCTGGTGTATGAAAACAGACCCGTTCATTGACGTTGCGCCTTATAATCAGGTGTGTTGGGGGGGGGGAGACCTGCACACTGTATTGATCTATATTGATATATAATGTAGGAACCAGAAATATTAATAACGGAAAGAAACAACCCTTTTGTGCGAATGAGTGTGAATGAGTGTAAATGGGGGAGGGAGGGTTTTTGGGTTGGTGCACTAATTGTAAGTGTATCTTGTGTTTTTTATGTTGATTTAATAAAAAAAACAAAAATATATTTTTTTTATAATTTTTTTTTAAATTTCTTGTGCAGCCCGGTACCAATCGATCCACGGACCGGTACCGGGCCGCGGCCCGGTGGTTGGGGACCACTGCCTTATAGTGCGAAAAATAGGGCAGTTGGATCTCAGATCATGGCCGTTGAACAGGAGAGGATGAGATAATTGCAAAATGCACGGGATTTGTACGTACCTGACATACACCCACGTCAACTTCTATAAAGACTATCATATTCAGGCCTAATAGAGCACCAATAAAGAGATAAATATTAGCTGCACAGGAGGAATATTATGCAGAAAAGGAGCAGCTTGGTTGAAAGGAAGCAAATCATTTACCCCTTTTCCTCCTCGGGCCTTCCATTCAGACGCGAGAGCGAGAGAGGGGCTGTGTGTGTGTTTGAAGGCACCCACGGCTAGTCGGGAGACCCGGCAAATTATGAAAATGCTTTTCTGTCCTAAATGGAGGCCGAGCTCTTTAATGTGGCACAAAATTAGAACCGGGGGGAGGAAGTGTGGCCTGCTTGATTGGCGAAACCCCTCCTGGCCCACTACCATCCTCCATTCACACATGCACACTCCAAGCGTACAGAGATATTATCCTGTGCACAGTGGATTGGGGAAAGTGAAGTACCCCAGAGAGCGCCCACGGGCATCCATAAAGGTGCCTAATTTGTCAGTTTACTCCTCATTTATTTAAATAGATCTAAAACGGCAGTGGAGAGTTTTTTCCCCTCTCTTCACAGTCAAGCACAGAGAGACCTTTCGCCACGGTAGCCACATTCAATTATGCTGCGCACCGCCCGTCTTTGATATACACAAGTGCTGCAGTGGAGAGGCGCCACATCAAATAAACAAATGTGTGTACACAAGATAACGACAACTTGGGGATAATATTCTCGGAAGAACCGAAAAGTTATCCCGCACGGGCAGATTAGAACTTTATGAAAATGCGCACAAAGCAGACGGACAAACATTGCGTGTGAAGTGCTATCACGCGTGCAAATAAACACATGCGCTGAGCATTACAGTGAGGTTTAGATATAGAAAGCAAGCATACTTTGTTGACACTAAAATCCCATCACTTTGTTAAGTGGACCAATGGAGGCGTGTTGGGCCTCAAGTCTGGCATTACCAGAGAATTTTATAGATTGACGCTTTAAATAGGAGACCTCTAATTGTTAAATGTGAGGATGCTTTTATTGTGTTTGTAATCCGTACCTTCCAGGAGGCAAGTCAAAAGTCCCTGCGGTGAACGTCACTGGTGGCAGCAATAGCAACTGGGGCGGGTCTGTAAAAAAAAAAAAATGTGCAAAAGCACAATGCTTGCCACCCAAATACAAACATGGCCGCAATGGAGGGCACAGCAAACACTTGTACAAATAAATCATTAAGCTTACAAACATAATGTACTTGCACTGAAGTCAGACAGTGGCTGCCACACACCGAGAAACGCGATGGTAAATAAACTCCTGAGAATCAATCAAGGCATGTCAACAAAGATGTTAATAGGCATAATTCTACTCAATACACATCGATGGGATCAATCTGCTCAAAACAGTTCATGTCAACCATATGTATAAAAGCCTAGCAAACAGTTCTTTTGGACAACTATAATAAAGGAACTGTATGGGAGGACCATAAAGGGAATGCTCTGACCTCAACCCAATCAAACACTAGGAGAGCGAGTGTGAAGACTGATCAGGGACTTTCGACCTTATAATTGTTCTCCCGTTTTCTCATTGGAGGGTCAGATGAAAAGAGCAGAGCCAACTGTATGTCACAAAGTCTCAGTCTTGTTTAGGGATGTGTATCGTTAGGACTTTATCAATACCGGCACAAATATTGATATTCCTTATCGATACCGGTATTCATCAGTGTTGGGACTAACGCATTACAAAGTAACACGTTACTGTAACGCCGTTATTTTCGGCGGTAACTAGTAGTGTAACGCGTTATTTTTTATATTCAGTAACTCAGTTACCGTTACTACATGATGCGTTATTGCGTTATTTTACGTTATGTTTTATATAGTATCGGCTAGAAACTGAGAAGATCTGAGTGTGTTTTATTGCTGCGGTGTCGTCCTTCTGATTCTTCCTGTGTCACAAGGAAGAGGCGCGCCGCGCGCTGTGTGTGTGTGTGGGGGGGGGGGGCGTGTCTGTGTAACAAGACATGGCGGAGCCGAAGCCGAGTTTCTTAACATGGAGATATTCTCACTACTTTTCTTTTGTCGAGAACAAAGAAAAGAACATTTCAGTTAAATGTAAGTTGTGTCTTGGATCCCATCTACTGCCCAAAACAGCAATTCAAATCTGCTGAAACAGCTACAAAAGCAACATGCTTCGACGAAGCTGGTAAAGAGAGACACACAGCGGCTGGATTTTAACGGAGGGACTGCTAGCCTGGACAACATTGATAGAGGCATTGCAGCGTGTGTGCTAGAAGACATGCAGGCTATTTCTACAGTGGAGTCACCCGCTTTCAGGCAGCTGGACACAGTGGACAGTAAGTACATAAAAATGGAAAGCGAGCTAAAGAAAACACTCCAAACTCTGCCTCTGCTCATCATTCATCACTGAAGGTACACACTCTGTCAATTCTCTTTTATACTATTTCATTCTAGACTTCTGGAGTGTTTGATTATCACATCACTCTAAATGTATAGACTATAAAGTTCACAAACATAAAGAGGGATCCTAGTGGGCCAGGCCAATCTTTCCTTTTCTCTAAATTAAAACTGGGGAAATGCGTAGAGAGTTCTGGGCTTCAGTACAGTGTTGATCTCATGAAGACATGATTTTATATCACAATTTCTTGAGAGAGAAAAACGCCTGGTTAGGCGTGTGTATAGCAGTATGTGTGCTGTATATAGTGACATGACATATAATCATGTCATGTGTGCCTTCCTTGGGTGAAGCCAGGTTTACAGCTATGTTGTGACATGTTGTTATTATGCGGTTCGTTACTTATGTATGTTATGTTGCAGCTATTCAAAATAGTTTTGTCAATTTGTTCTGGCCTGAAATAAATTGGCCCTTTGAAACATATCTTTGTCTTTGTGTGTTGTATGTAGACCACATTGCTTAGCAGAGTTCAGTAATGCAAATGCATGTCAAGTTGATCAACAGATTGTATTATTCTCCAGTGCATATCAGTACTGAAGTGAAGGCTAAAAGGGCATTAATGGGAGCCTTATTTTTTCTTTTTTTAAAAGATGTAACTAAATAGTAACTTTTCACAGTAACACATTACTTTTTGGTGTAAGTAACTGAGTTAGTAACTGAGTTACTTTTAAAATAAAGTAATTAATAACTCAAACTAGTTACTGGTTTTCAGTAATTAACCCAACACTGGTATTCATCGGTACTATATGTAACTGGTGTAAAAAAAGATGTGGAAAAATGCATTTTTTATTACCATTTTTATTAGCACAGGAGGTTGTACACCACCAACATCGTATAACATTTCACAGCAAGGAGATCTTTTAGCTCTTAAAGGGTGAACTGCACTTTTTTGGGGAATTTTGCCTATCGTTCACAATCATTATAAAAAACATGACAACGGATGGATTTTTTTGTTATTCATTCTAACTCGTAAATAAAAGTACATAAAAGTCCACTTACAGCGCAGGCAATGGGAGCTCCTCTATTTCACCCATAAAATCCAACAAATAACCATTGAAAAAGTAGCAACAATATTCCATTTAAATTTTGTGACTTTAATATTAACCAAGTATTAGTGATATTTTTACTATAAGCGCTAATGCAGACAAACTATTTATAGCGGCGCCGTGATAACTTCCGCTTGTCTCTGTTTACGTCATCAAGTGGTCTGCTGCTTTCTTGCATCCTGTAAGTTTATTCCAGATCATAAATCATGTCTCTCACCTGGACAGAAGACGTCTGAGTAGGTATTCCGACAAGTTGGTACACTTCGGCAACCATTTAGGACCTAGAACAGGCAAGAACGCCACGAAAAATGATCAAAATACGTAAATATTAAATGTTATTATAAATGTGCCCGTTACTACATTACATATATACTTACTTATATACATTAAATATATACCTTGTAAAGACCACACATAATGTATAGCATTCACATTTACATATCAAATATATCATATAAATCAATGCAATCAGTTAGCATGTTAGGTGGGTGCGCAGTTTGTAAAAGTAGGAATTGTTGTTTGTGTTTATGTTGCACACAGACGTATTTGAGGCCAGAGGCCAAATTGAGTGCTGTCAGCTACCGATGTATATGTCTGTGTAGTATGTACTACGTAAAAAAAAAAAAGACCTAGTAAGCAAAGGTATTGCTCGATCATCCAGTTTGTAGTCAAGAGACAGAACAAACATTGAAGCAAGGTGTTTTGTGGTGTTGCGCACTTATTTGTGATTATTCTATGAGACAGTGTGTCATAATTACGACAGCGAGCTGGATTAAAAAAAACTGTCCAGAATCTTAACGGTCTTCCTCGACCAAACCAATTAGGAACCGGTACCAAAAAATACCTGTACTCAGTATACATCCCTAGTCTTGGTTCTGTTAAACCTGAGCGCTGCCTTAGACACAGTTGACCATACTATCTTATAGGGGTGTCAAAAACAAAATTAATTATCAAATGAATCACGATTCTTATTTGTAACAATTCTTAATCGATGTATTTATTTTTTAAAATCTGTCCTGGTAAGCCATGCTGGCAAATCCTATTGTTGGTGTAGATCCCCATATCTGCTGTACATATTATTTTAGAAAAGAGAAGTGTGGGATACTTCTCTTGTTGGTAAATGAGTTATACTTGTATAGCGTTTTTCTACTTTTGCCTTATTTGTATTTGACTTTGTTAAATAATTGGGTAGGATTTTATCAATGAAAATCAGTTTTCTTTCAAGTAACAAATTCATCACAGATGTTTATCTTTTATATTGATTTTTTTTTGGTCCCACACTTGACAGTGCTCAAACCAAAAATGGAGTTGAAGGAATTTTCTATAAACTTTCTGAGACAGGAGTGTCTCAAGGCACACATCTGGGGATGCGTACAGAAACATATCTGCTGCCTTGAAGGTTCTAATGAGCACAGTTGTCTCCAACATCCATAAATGTGAGAGGTTGGAACCACCTGGACTCTTCCTAAAGCTGTCCAGCCATCTAAACTGAGCAATTGGGGGGAAGGGTCTTGGTCAGGAAGGTGATCAAGAACCCGATGGTCACTCTGTCAGAGCAACAACATTCTTCTGTGGAGAGAGGAGAATCTTACAGAAGGACAACCACCTCTGCAGCAATCCACTAATGAGGTCTGTATGGTAGTGTGGCCAAACAAAAGCTATTTCTTCATAAAAGTTTGCCAAAATGCACCTGAAACACTCTCAGACCATGAGAAACTAAATTCTCTGGTCTGATGAGACAAAGCTTGAACTCTTTGGCATGAATGCCAGGCGTTATGTTTGGAAGAAAACAGGCACCAGGCTAATACCATCCCAAAAGTGAAGCATGGTGGTGGCAGCATCATGCTGTGGGGATGTTTTTCAATGGCAGGAACTGGAAGACTAGTAAGGATAAAGGAAAAGATGAATGCAGCAATGTACAGAGACATCATAGATAAAAACTTGCTCCAGAGCGCTCTTGAACTCGTGTTCATCTTTGAGCAGGACAACGACCCTAAGCACACAGCCAAGATATACAAGTAATGGCTTCAGGACAACTCTGTACATGTCCTTGAGTGTCCCAGCCAGGTAAAGCCCAGACTTGAATCTGACTGAACATCTATGGAGAGACCTGGAAATGGCTATGGTACCGACGGTACCCATTTAACCTGATGGATGTTGAGAGGTGCTGCAAAGAATAATGGGTGACACTGCCCAAAGATAGGTGTGTCAAGTTTGTGGCATCGTATTCAAAAAGACTTTAGGCTGTAATTGCTGCCAAAGGTGCATTAACAAAGTATTGAGCAAAGGCTGTGAATAGTTATGTATGTGTGATTTCTTAGTTTTTTATTTTTAATACATTTGCAAAAAATAAAATAAAATAAAAAAAATTCACATTGTCTTTATGCAGTATTTTTTTTCTGTATAATTTTAAAAACGTATATTAATTTATTGCAATTTGGAAAAAGGCTGTAACAAAAATGTGGAAAAAGTGAAGCGCTGTGAATACTTTACGGATGCACTGTACGTCTCACTGACGACAGGCAAATGTTGGCCTTTTGATTCACTTTGTCGAACACATCAGTGTGTGGATGTGAAACCATTTTCTTCAGCTAAACTCAAGACACAACTGATAGAAGCAAAGAGAAAATGTTATAATTCACCTTGTTCTCAGACTGTCTCTTTGAAACCTAATAATCAGTTTAGGAATCTAGGGGTCATGATGAACTCAGACTTGAACTTTAACTGTCACATTAACATCAGCAGCTTTTTAGCACCTAAAAATGCAAGAATCAAAGGAATCATGGTCTAAAGCAGACTTGGAAAGACTATGATCCATGTCTCCAGCAGGCAAGACTACTGCAATGGCCTTCTCAATGGGCTCTCTAAATGAGCTGTAAAACCAGAATGCTTTTGCTCAAGTCCTGACTAGAACCAGGAAACAAATGAGTCCAGTGCTTAGATCACTGCACTGCCTTCATGTTTAAAGAATATACTTGAAACAGCTCTGCTTGTGTACAAGTCTTGGTCTAGCTCCAAAGTACAACTCTGACATGAGTTATGAGCCATATGAACCATCTCGGGCTCTGAAAACCTCAGGCAGGGGTCTCCTGCTCGTGCCCAGAATCAGGACTAAACATGGTGAGGCTGAAATTTAAGTTTTATGCTCTTAACATCTGGACGTCTTCCAGAAGATGTGAGACAGGCCTCAAAGTTGGCTATGTTTAAATCCAGGCAGAAAACACTTTTAATTAACTGGGCAGTATTTTATACATACTCTTTGATATTTATTGAATTCATTCACGATTACTTTTATAATGATTTTATTTCATTCATGATTATTGTTATGATTTTTTTTTATTCATAATTGTATTTGCCTTCTTGTAAATTGCTTGCACCTGTCAAGCATTTGGAATGGCTTGCGTACACATTTTTCCTCTATACTTGCCTTGCCTATATTATCCACGTTTCTGTGGGTGTGATGCCCTGGTGTCTCAATAGTTTTGATCATGTGAAGTTAGTCCTCCTGAAGAGTTTCAGTCAAAGCAGCAACTTAGCTGCTCACACTTGAGCAACAACAAAGAATGTGTGTGGAAGTTTGGTGGCAGAAGTTGGCATCCAGCACAGAGATAGGTGGCGCCGTGCTAAGCACCGTTGAAACAGGTTTCTCATGCTTAAAAATGGAATCTGCGTGCAAAGTTTTTCCAGAGTGTGTGATTCCGCGAAAACTGCGGCCAGCTCCGTATATCATGCCTCTCACACCCTCTATTCTCTTCCCAAACACTAGCCGCCATGTCCCAAGCCGCCGCCTCCCTCCAGTCCCAGCTTGCATGCAGCCAGAGAGCGGAGAGGAGATAGGCCCGCTTGCTAAAGCTGTCTTTTCAGCCCCTGCTCCCCGCTCAGTCTATCTGAGATACACAGCAAGCGGAGGTGTCGCTTTTCTGCTGGCATTTCGGACAGTATCTACTTATAGAGGGGAGGAAAAAAGAGAAAAGAAAAAACAGAGAGGGTATTATCAGGGAGGGATGAGAGCAGCAAAGACATTTTGTCTTTTTATTCCCCTCCTAAGCCCTGGGCTTTGCTCCCAATCCGATTGGTCGATACGGCCAGGGATGTAAATGAAATGCAAAGAGGAATAAGTCTGGCTTCCCATCTCCGGAGTGTGCCCCCCCCCCTAATTCCCCCACCCCACTCTCTCACACTGTCTTACTCTCTGGCTGTTTATGCTGTTGTCTTTCTGCCTCTTCATTCGTGGACCTGCTGCGTTTCGTGTTCCTGTCTCACTGCCTCCCGTTCCCCCCTCTCCATCCTTGCCCCATCCCTGCACGCTCCCTGGCTGGGCTCACAGAGCTCTTATCTCCTCAGACGCCCCACATTCCAGCGTTGTCGCGGCTCCCCGCCTGCATCCTCGGTCACGGAGATTCCACGGGTTCCCACAATCCTCAGCAGCTTGCTGATTTAGGGTGGGCAAGTGCCTCTCAGAGAAAGCGGGGACAGGAGAGCAGAAGAGGGGTTTGGGGAAGACAAGGCGACGGCGGACGGGAGACAAGTAAAGTGAAAACGAAAAGAGGGCGTAAGACAACACACCTCATAAATTGTAACATTCAACTTGTGAGGTTGTGGATGTGGTAGGGCACAGGACTCAAGGCCCAGCCTGCGAAAAGCTATTCTTTTAATTTTGCCAGAAAAATGTATTGTTCAACACTTAAATGCAGTCTAACATTTAGAAAACGGCTCATACTAGGTGGCAAGCAATGCAGCTAATGGAAGCAATCAATTCTACCACTTAATCACTTTAAAAATGCATTCAAAAACCGCCAACAATACTTCATTTACGTTCCGTAACCTGTATAATAACCAAGCAGTAGTGACGTTGTTATTGTAAGAGCAAACAGTGACAAACTATTTTTCCAGTGCAGAAACACATCGGCATTCATCGGTATTAGCCATGAGCTAGCTACGGCAAGAGCTACAACACTCGAATCGGGTTTGAGTTTGTAATGCACAACACCATGCGATAGGACAGCAATCTGTACTGACTGAAAAATATGAACAATCATCTTACAGTATCTGTAAAGTATTATTTAATTTTTTGTGTGCACATAGCGAGCTCGACAGCGTTTGTAGTTGTAATAACATGCATAATGTGCTGCGTGTGTCATGATCAATATTATAGTGAATCACTTGATGGACAGTTGTGTGTTTGGTCCTGCTAGGTGGGTACGTTTTTTCCGGTTTACTTTGAGTAAGCATGGTATTTATGTCGAAATAGCAAGGAACCAAGTTCCACATTTACAGCGTCAGAGTCACGTCAACCTCACTATCCCGTCTTCCGTCTGCTCCAATGTTTCACCCTTTCTTTGTGCTCGCTTCTAGAAGCATCAGTTCATCCTCTGTATATTCAGCTTCAGAATAATGAGGTTATGAATCTTCATTTGTCCAAAAATAGTCATCTTTGTTGTCTGTTACCAAGACTGCCATGATTAAAACACACTCCTGTTTACAGAATTAGGAACACACATTTGTTGCTAGAAGTCGGAAGTGCATTGCTATGGAAACGGAAATAAATGCACTGATGAAATGCTTAAAATGACCAAGTTGTGGTAAATATTTTACATATTACATTTTGCTAAGAACGTGTCTATTACATTATATATATATATATATATATATATATATATATATATATATATATATATATATATATATATATATTTATATATATATATATATATATATATATATATATATATATATATATATATATATATACACACACACACACACTTGCAGCATGTATATAAAACATTGATGGAGGCTTTTTAAGTTGTTATAGAGGGCTTTGAAGGCTACAATGGTGACTCCCATTTGCCGCATCTTCCAAGCATTTCTTTATCATTTTTTAAATTCTAAACAAATAATGACTGTGAACAATAGGCAAAATTCCAAAAAAGTGCAGTTCCCCTTTAAATATCTGCTTGTCACCTTGACTTACAATTTCAAAGCAAGTTATCCATCAATCTGTTATAAATCTAACAATAAAAAAGAGTTGCCTATGTACATTGTGTAACAAAGCTATTGTTACATTTATATTCATATTTGTTAAAGGTTCCAAGCAGCCCTCTGAGGGCAGTCATAATTGCGATGTGGCCCTCAATAAAAACAAGTTTGAAACCTCGGTGGTAAAATGACAGGAACTCTTCTGTAGTCCCAATGTATTTATAAAACAAATAAAATAGAGTTGGGGACCACAAAGGTCCAAAGTGACTTGTCTCTCTCTCTGTCCAGTGTTCAGCTATCTTCCCGGTTAAGTGTACGTGTGCACAACTTCACAGATAATTAGAGATGGCCGATCCATTCACTGACAGTTTCTACACTACATGTGTCTGGAACATGTGTGTATGATTCAAGAGAGAATAGACACATTTGTGCACGCATATACACACCTTTAAAAGGGTCTCTGGCATTGTGACATTTCATATTTCAGTTAAATCCATGGAGGATTACAGGACTCCTGGAAGAGAAAAAGGGACGGGGGACCTAATCGAATCCATTAGTTTAAAACATTTAAAAGACCATCTAAGATAGACTGATTGACGGACGGGGGATGGGTGGCAAGCGCTCGGCATGTAGAGAGTGGCCTGGGTGGCACAGTGCAAGTCTGTCCTAGATTAAACAGCTGCTCTAATCCTCCATTTCTGCCCCCAAATTGGGTTTCCCTCAATCTTGTCGTCCTAATGTGAGAAAAAAAAAAAAAGAGAAATGGTGCGGCGGCCAAGGCAAAAATAATCAGTACATTAAAAGCTGCATGGGAAGGGAGGGGGTGGAAAAGAAGATGTAATGATAAAGCAATCAAATGGAAGAGTCTAAATGGGTGCACAGGCAGCTTTGTTGGGGTCATCCGAGGCTTGCTTGAGTCCAGCACAAGTATGGGCCAACTCCTGTTTGCTAAGTCCAGCGTGGCAATGCAGCCTTCATCAACACCACTACATTACTGACATAACCTAAGAGGCTTGTAACACTTTCTGCATGTCACCCCCCACATAGGTCTATGTAAAAACCTGTCACGTGGTTTGCTTGAGGCGCTGGCGGTGCCAGTCTCTCTCCTTCAGCAGGTGGGCAACGGCCGAGCGTATGGCGGGTGCCTGCGGATCTGTGGGATCCTTGTCCAAGTACAGGCTAAAGTGCTGGACGCTGCAGGTCAGCAGGCTGTCTGGACTGTGGCCCTGGTGACCTGAGCGAAGTAGCTTCTCACAGGCCAGTGCCAGGTTCTTGTCCCAGTTTGGAGGGTAGTTGGAGTGGGCCTCCACAAGCTCCTTATACAGCTGTGCGGAAGCATGTAAACAGACAATTAGAAAATATGTATTTATTTTTAAATGGCACATATTTTGCAATACTTAAATCTATCTGCTTTTACAATAAAAACAAATATATAAGTTATGTTGACTCACAAAGTAAGACAGCTCAAAGAGGTCAGCTTTGCCCTCTCCCTGCAGCCTCTCCGCCAGATCAAACAGAAAGAATGGAGTCTTCATTCTGAAACAAAACGTACAGGCTCAGCGTTATACGTGTTGAATGAATGGATGAGCCACGCTCTCAGACACACCACTTCAGTGGAGTGATTTATGGAGATCCAGCCGCAGAAAACAGAATGCACACATACTGTAAACCTTCTACCACACAGTACTGGTTTATGGGGAAGGTGTGTACTGTAGCTTATGTTTCAGTAAGTGTATACAAGCAGTTCAAATTAGATTTTACCTGGCTTGCCACATCTCCTCGTTCGCCACACGCTCCCATGATGCGAGATGGAAACTGTTCACATATGGAAGAAAAAAAAGTGTATCTAAACAGATTCAGGCAGTAGCTTGTATTAACTCTAAAGCACTACAAATGTGAATATATTGTTCCACTGGACTCGTGCTGGGTTTGTTAAACATCAATGTTGTCTGCATAAACTTTAAATGACTGAGCAATAATACCAGCCTGCACATTAGACATGGAGTAAAACCACATTCGCCTTTTTTTCACTTGGGAGATTGTAACCACTTGACCTCGTCTTCAAAAGAATATTTTAGCAGGGGTCTCTGTGCTATTATTTGGCTGGTGGGCATCAGCGGACACGCTTGTCGTGAGAGTGCGGGAAATAATGTCACACTATTCAGCCGTGGATATCTGAGTGAATGAGGGGCTGCTGGCAACAGCAACAGAATATGTAGCTCTGACTAATTCCACTTTTGACACAGTTATTGACAAAACGCAATATGAAACTCATTATTTTCCATCTCCGCTCTCATTTCAAATGGCTGAGAGCCTAATGTCTTGCTCTGCTTGAATTCACAAAGAAAGCGGATCACAGCATGGAAAACACAGCACAGCCAAGCTCCATGAGGACGACCGAGGAGCACTGAGACAAGAGGAAGAGGGAGAAAGCAGGCCGATCAGATTTTTTATTTATTTTTTAAATCAATTGTATATATAGCGTTTATAATTCTGCCTGAATATAAAGCAATAGCGATAAAATACACAATGGAGATTCAAATGTATGAGACGTGTCTGTCTCGTATTTTTATTTTATTATTTTAGTATACATTTTTTGTGGGAACCTACACAAAAATAGCCAAACTCTGGTTTTAAATGAGGCCATTTTGAACAATCTTAAACAAAATGATGTAAGATTATTGGGGTATATAAGTATAGTGTATAATTGATATCTTGCACCATGTACTTACTTATTTTAATGAAATACATGTGTGATAAACTCAAGTTACAGTGAACTGTTCTCATACATAAATTGAGTCGTATATTTCAAATGAGCTGTACTCAATTATGCCGAACACACTATTTGGAAAACAATCAAGTTTTGATTGAACCTGTTGGCATTAAATTGGCAAGTTGTTATTCTAGTCGTAGATTTTGGTGGAAGTGCATCTCACAGCTCTGTTTGGTGCAGTGCAGGTCCACACCAACATACTGTATTATAGTTCCGTTAATGCTCCAGAATTGTTATCTTTGTAACAGAAATATATTTGATATTGATAAATATATTGGAACTCCTTATATACTACAGGTGTATTTAATGTTGATGTCAGATGGTCAGATATATTTGGTAGTGTACCTGTTGTGTGGCTCGCTCCAGTTATAAAGGCTGCGTGTGTGACTGGCCCACTCTTTTGGGTGAAACTGCCTTAAAGCAGGCACCAAGATGTCACACACTCCAAACGGCCAGGTGGAGAAGTTTTGCTCCCAGCTCTGGTCTCCATCAGACAGCCCAATACAGGCAAACACGTCCCGACTGCAGAAAGCCAAAAAAGATGGCCGGTCAGACATTTAACATTATCCCCTTTCTCTCTATCATCACAGGTCACATATGGAGGGTAATTTAAATCCAGTGGTTCCAAGTATGCCCTAATGGGTCTTTAAAACAATTGGGTACTGAGATTAGTCCCAGAGGTCGGTGTTGCCCCACTGACATCTTTTGCCTAGCAAACACTGCCCCCTGGTGGACTTGGTATTAACAGGATTCTTTCCAGTTCTAGAACAGAGGGGGAGTAAAGCGTCCACTTGAGGCTATTTAACAAAATCAAGCAGATTAGTCGACTTTAGTGAATCATTAAAGTCCCTTTAAAGACTTAATGTATCATTGGGCTTATCTTCACCCTGCACTTTCCGCCAGGTCAACTCTGCTTTATTAGATCACCCACTTGAATTTAACTCACTGGGAGTTGCTGGACAAAAACTGCTCCAGACTGAAGGTGTCTTTCTCCTTGGAGTGGACCGGGTCCCACTGGCGGCCAGGAAAGTGGACCCCAGGTTGGTGATGCCCCAGCTTTGCCACATACCAAGTGTATGTCATCATCTGAACGGAAGAAAGACCACAATGTAAAAAAGGTCTTCTATAAAAGGTTTTGGCACTTGTTAAAAATCCTAAAAAAAACAAATCAACATTAAAAACATTGGTAACTCAACTAAAAAAGTTAGAAATTCTGTAAGTTTTATATCATAATGAATGCATTTAAGTCAGAGTTGACAGTTGACGAATACAATTAAGTATTAATTCATATTTGACAAAAAAAGTAAGGTAAAAATTATTTTTTTTAATTACATAAATCACACTTTTGAATTTGGATTAATTAGGATTAATCACAGGTTATTACTCGCTAGTATAATTTAAGTTACTTTAAAAAAGACCCCAATATTTGGACACAAGTACATTTAACTGTCAGAATGCCATGCAATAATTTTTTTTAAATCCATCCATTTTCAACCGCTTGTCCCTCTTGGAGTTGCGGGGGGACTGAAGCCTATCCCAGCTGCACTCAGGCGGAAGACAGGGTACACCCTGGACAAGTCGTGTGCATTATGTATTTGCTTAGAACTTGGCAACATTATTATATTATTAAGTCCAGTGAGGGTGTATTTTAAAGTACAATTTGCCAGCAAGTACACCAGTCGGAGTCTTCTCACTCATCTTGGCACTTATGTATGCAGAAACCTGATCACAACAACCCGTGCCACCTTTCAGGAGACCATTTGCTGTTAAGGTAAAGGACCATGTATTGAAAAAATAAATTGTGTGGATAATCTGTGTGTGTACATGATTAATGCAATTTGCATTATTTTTGTGATTAATCACATGAGTTAACTTGTTATTTGACAGGCCTAGTAAAACAAATAAAAAGGGGGGGCATTTAGTGTCATTCTTTTACAGGAGACAACATAAGAGAGAGGAATGGCATGACCTTTGAATGTGCACATTGCATACTAGGAGAGGTTCTGACCTCTTGGTCCACAAGTCGCACATCAGGCCGTACGTCAAGACAGTAGTGCAGGTAGCGGAGGGAGTTCCCAGGCAGATCTCCCCTGGTCAGGATGATGGCGTCCGCAGAGAAGGAAGCGAAAAGCTCCATGCCGAACCGTTCCACCACACTGTTTTTGCTCTGATCACATTCCCTAAGATCATCAACACAAGAAAAAAAGCAGATGTGTTTACTTGCATTTAAGAAAGGCTAAGAGTGCATCCTCACTTCACTTCCAAATGGTGTGCGAGAGAGTGTGTTTACTGGTGAGTGCGCTTACAAGGTGCTCTGAGGGTAAGTTGTCAGTGCCCCCGCCCCTCCGCCTGTGCAACGTGCTCCGGCTGCCTATCTAATCGTGAGCAGACAGGTGTGATGGGTGTGACAGCACGGGCCATGCTCTCCTCTTGATCAAAGCCGCTCAGTGATGGCTGTCTGGAACTCCCCTGCACCTCACTAGTGTAATCTGCCTTCTCGGACAGCTAACATCTCAGGCTGAGCTCAGCGAGTGGAATCTATGTGCTAACCGTGTCTCTCTTGAGCCTCTACCACGGGGTGAGCACAGAGAAAACCTGACATGTTCATACCGCCGGTCGGAAGCACAGAGAAGAAACAAATCAGGTTGACTCAGGAAAAACTTATGCACGAGGATTTGAGAAGGTATGAGAGCGGACTTTTTATCTCTCCTTTCTTTTAATCTAACTTTTCTCTGTTGGAATAACTCGGGACACAAGAGTGCTAAAAAGTGAGAGTTCAAAACAATACAAGTTGCCTAATTCCTACAGGATTTGGACCCACTGTAAATGAATGATGCCTTTTTCTGAGAAAGCAACTGAGATAGCAACAAAATAAGTTTTGTGAGATACTATTTCTACGGTATC